>NW_013673783.1:16409-19053 GCF_000517525.1 Limulus polyphemus
TAACTTATTATTGTATAAATTATCATAACTTATTATTATATTGTATAAATTATCATAACTTATTATTATATTGTATAAATTATCATAACTTATTACTATATAAATTATCATAACTTATTATTATATAAATTATCATAACTTATTATTATATTATAATATTATAATTTGTAATATGAAAGAACAAGATGAAGCATTCCTCTTAGAAAATTCTCAATATATCACAGAAAAATAAAAATAAGCTCAAGATGCCGTATATGAAAATAAAATATTACGGTTACAGTGATGAAGCCGAGTTCAGTTATAAAGCGGAAATAAAATTAATTATTTTTCTTGTAAAAAAAAAGGGGGGAGAAAATATACAAAATATTACAGCACTTATAGTGAAGGTGACTCTCTCGACTCGCAATCTGAGGGTCGAGGGTTCGAATCTCCGTCCCACCTAACATGTTCGCCCTTTCAGCCGTGGTGATGTTATATAGTGATGGTCAATCCCACTATTCATTGGTAAAAAAGTGCCCCAAGAGTTGGCGGTTAGTGGTGATGATTAATTTCCTTCCCTCTAGTCATTCACTGCTAAATTAGGAACCGCTAGCGCAGATAGCCCTTGTGTAGCTTTGCGCGAAATTCGAAACAAACAAATTTATACTGCTATCACCAGGGGTAAAACAAACACAGCAAGTGAGGGGGTTTACAGGAAGGAGGGTTAAATCATTATAAACTTTATGGGTAGTATGTATGTTGGCTGCAAGAAATATTTATTAGCGTTAAATCATTATAAACTGTAAGGGTAGTATGAATGTTGGCTGTAAGAAATATTTATTAGGGTTAAATCATTATAAACTTTATGGGTAGTATGAATGTTGGCTGTAAGAAATATTTATTAGGGTTAAATCATTATAAACTTTAAGGGCAGTATGAATGTTGGCTGTAAGAAATATTTATTAGGGTTAAATCATTATAAACTTTATGGGTAGTATGAATGTTGGCTGTAAGAAATATTTCTTTCCAAAACTGTGACTTACCATCTGATAATCCCTTATTCTATTTAGCAAAGAAAATTTTAATTTACAAAATAAAATTTCAATTGGTTCTTTATTATTAAATTCAACTTGAGTAATTAGGTTCAATTAAAATTATTATTTTTCTGTCAATGTATCGAATGACCTGTTTCGACAGCAAATGGAGAAATGATAATATTTTCAATACGGACTAAACACTTACTACGACAGCAGAGCACTGTTTGTAATTAAGCACAAAGTTACACAATGGACTATCTGTGCTCTACCAACCACGGGTATCGAAACCCTGTTTGTAGCGTTGTAAGTCCGCAGACATGCCGCTGTGCCACTGGAGAGCACGCTACAACGTAAGTTGACACAACTGAAACGTGTCAGTGATTTCAACGATATCACATGTAATTAAAAAGGAATACTTACAGCTTATGGACAAAACTTCGTAAAATTGTTAAACATCGAGATACAAGAAAGAAAAAAAATGAACTTGTCAATCTAATTTAAGTTCTCTTAAAAAGGATTTCAGCAAACTCTGGTATAAAAATTATAAGGAAGTTTAACAGTAACAATATAGTAAACAATTGGATATTAAGTTCCCAGCTTTATGTAAACCCAGTAGAACGCAAATTTCTGATTAAATATTACTGTGGTTAAATACAGATGCCAAGACATAATTTCGAAACAGAAAATTCGTATTGACAGTAATATGGTAAAAAACAGAAAAGTTCTATAGTCTTTAAATAATAATATTAAAAATAATAACCTAAAAATGGATATCTTCCTTTTTTAGGTGTTATAACAATACTGTTAACACCACTATACATCTTCCTTTTTAGGTAGTATTACAATACTGTTAACACCACTAGATATCTTCCTTTTTTAGGTGTTATAACAATACTGTTAAAACCACTATACATCTTCCTTTTTTAGGTATTATAACAATACTGTTAACACCATTACACATCTTTAGTGGTGTTAACAGTATTGTTAATACACCTAAAAAGGAAGATGTATAGTGGTGTTAACAGTATTGTTATAACACCTAAAAAAGGAAGATGTGTAGTGGTGTTAACAGTATTGTTATAACACTTAAAAGGAAGATGTATAGTGGTGTTAATAGTATTTTTATTACATAAGCTGATAAAGGTGGGTGTGTAGTGGTGTTAAACAAACGTGACTAGATTCCTTGAGTAGATCAATTATTAAATGATGGTTTGTCATAAAGAGACCCAAAATATAATTTCATAACTTAATGAAATAAAATTTTGATCGAAACAAAAATAGTTTTATTCCTTACCATTATTGTCCATCCTATCTTTATACTTTACCTAAGATTCATACGTTAAATAGTACTTTTAGACTTATTCTATCAAGGTGCTTCGTCTGAGGATGTTGACAAATAAATTGATCAACGGTTTTCATATTTGAATAGTAAATAAATTTAAACAAGTAAATAGACACCTAATTTTTCGTCATTTAACTGATTTATGCTAACTAATTTGTGTTCACAGAGCACTATATAAATGGTCCGCACACTAATTATCTTGTGCTACGACATGCCTAGAACTCAAGGTTCTTTCGAATTGTCAGATTTTGTTAGAGGTAAGGATAGTTGGTCAAGCAGATGGTGG
>NW_013673783.1:19836-22724 GCF_000517525.1 Limulus polyphemus
TTACTGGAGTTTGGTGTAAGATTTGACAAGCTGATATCATTTGATGTAGTTTCATTGTTTACTGAAGTTTGGTGTAAGATTTGACAAGCTGATATCATTTGATGTAGTTTCATTGTTTACTGAAGTTTGGTGTAAGATTTGACAAACTGATATCATTTGATGTAGTTTCATTGTTTACTAGAGTTTCGGTGAAAGCTGTTATTAATTGTTTTCAGGATAGCCTAGTTCAGGTTATCTAATTAAAGTTAATGAAAAGCACTATAAACAGAACAATGAATTAGTCACGTGTTTACCTCTTCTTTTTAACCTCATACGAATAGGTTTGATAGTACTGTACTTAATATTGCTTTTTTTTTAATCCTGATGTTTGGACCAGAGATGTTCTTGGGTTCGTGACATGGAGATACTGAATTATAAACATTTACTAATTATCTAAATAATGTCGATCTTTCCAAGTCTATTCAGTTTGTTTATGAGATTGAATGGAATAATTGTTCACACTCTTTAGACGTACTTGTTAAAATAAATAATACTGGAAGTATTTCTACAAATTTTTATACGAAATCTCATTCAGTCTCCATGCCGTCATATGAAAAATGATCTCATTCGTTTTCTCCAATCCTAGTAGCTTTCAATACTTGTATACATAGGGAATTTAAAATATGTTCTGATTCAAGTAATCATAATAATAATCCTGACCTCACTGAACGTATAATATAGAAAATTATGTAATTTAAATGTTATGATGCAAGTTATCATACTAAATAGTGTCTATGATAAGAAAATCAATAGTATACCATAAATACAAGTAGCCTGATCGCCAATATGTTCAGCGAACATAACGTAGTGTCTACTTCTAAACCTATTAATAAAATTACATCAACACTTCCTGTTATTACCTAAAGTCAAATCAACACTTCCTGTTATTACCAAAGTTAAATCAACACTTCCTGTTATTACCAAAGTTAAATCAACACTTCCTGTTACTATAGTTAAATCAACACTTCCTGTTATTACCAAAGTTAAATCAACACTTCCTGTTACTATAGTTAAATCAACACTTCCTGCTACTAAAATTAAATCAACACTTCCTGTTACTAAAATTAAAAAATATATTTTAGGTAAAAAGCAAACATGAAATTACGCGTGAATGTAATACAAAATATATAGGTGAAATTAAGCGTAATTTAAAATATCGTCTTAATGAATATAAACGTTACGAACGTAGTGGGAAGATGTGAAATTATACCTTTCTTGAACATATTGTTGAAACATACCATTCAATACAATGGCATGAAACAATAATTTTGAATGAGCCTAACACTCAAAGCGAATTTAATAATAAAGAATGTAATATTGTTGAAACAGACCATTCAATACAATGGCATGAAACAATAATTTCGAATGAGCCTAACACTCAAATCGAATTTAATAATAAAGAACCAATATAAATTGTGCTTTAAATTAAGTAATTCTTTGCCAAATAGAAATGAAGGGTTACCTGTTATTAATGCACAGCTTTGTAAAGAAATGTTAATTCCTTATTAATAATATTCATACTGCCCTTAAAGTTTATAATGTTCTTCCTGTAAAGTTCCCTGCTGACATGCATCGTAAAAGCTGCCGAAACATAGTATTGTACAAAATGTAAAACGTTTAACATAGTGATGCCCCCCAGTGGCACGTCTGCGGACTTACAACGCTAGAATCCGGGTTTCGATACCCGTGGTGAGCAGAGCACAGATAGCCCATTGTGTAGCTTTGTGCTTAATTAAAAAACAAACAAACAGTGAGAAATACAGAACGTTTCGACAAGGCAAGGAACTTTACTGGAGTCGTTTTTTGTGATGTTTTAAGCTGCCCCCTTATAATTTTTCTAATGCGGATTTACTGCTGTCTGCCTCATATCCCCGTCAAGAAGCTTTTTATTCATTGCAAAACCCATTGGTAGAAAGACACTTACTTAGAATGCTAGCTATATGATTATGACGCTAGAAACCGGGTTTCGATACTTGTGATGGGCATAGCACAAATGGTCCATTATGTAGCTTTGTGCTTAACAACAACCAAGTCACACTAGTTACATGAGTTATTAGAAAATACTCCTCCTTTCGTCTTTCATCTCTTTTTTTTCATGTTTAATGGTTGGTTGTTTTGTTCTACCAATAACTGAATGAGCTCAGTTCTCTTTAACTAGCTCTAAAAATTAAGATACTGCCCATTGGCCCATCAGTATTTCACTTCAGAACATTGTGGTGGCCATTTCGCGCTTCGTCACATGCCACCAGTCAAGCAAGCTTCGTTTTATTGGCCTAAAAGACTTGCTCTATAAGTCGATGAAGCAGCAGTCCCGTGATTCAACAACAAACTCCAACAGATTTCTGTCTTCTTAACCGTTAGTACCTCACTATAGCAGTCTGTAATAGAATAACCAGTCAAATAAATGATTGTCAGTCAACCCAGTCTCATCATGGAATGCAGACTTACGAGGAAAGAGTCATTATTTCATGAATGCTGAAATCAACATTCTATAAACCTTAACACGAAGAACATCAGATTAAATCAGTCATTAAATGAGGCAAGCTTGAGCACAATGTAGAAAAAGCTGGTATAAATTTGCCTAAGAGAAAGACTCCGAAAAAAGGATATGACCATTGTTTTCAGAAATAGTATGAGAAATACATAATATAGTGTACGATCATTCAGTGAGATAGATGAAATCAGTGTAACGAATTTGTTATTATATATTTATTTTAATATCAACGTTTATTTAGATTAAGTTTATATTTTAAAACATGCGTAGCTTATAGTGTTAAATATGTATTGCAAAACTTTCGCCTATTTTCCAAAGTTGTAGAAGATTCTCGAGAGTAAGAATCAACAATATA
>NW_013673783.1:23334-28660 GCF_000517525.1 Limulus polyphemus
CTCGACGCGCCAGAAAGAGTATGTATTATTAGTTCGCTATAGTCAGTGTGCTATAAATTTTGGAAACTATAACTGTGATTGTTATAACGCTTACCAATCGGAAAACTTCAGATATTTGACCAGGAACATTTTCAATGTTCAAACATTACAAATCATTTAACTTCAGTGGATTCATGTCGGATATTAATAACTTTACGAAAACATTATATAAATTCATCGTGGAAAACTCGATGTGTGTGGCCGATAAATAACAAAGGACACAGCTACCTAGCTTCCCGTTAAGTGAAATATACCTACGTCAACTCGTAATCAACTCGCTTATCGTGAACCCTCGATAAGATATTGAAGAAGTTCCAGACTAAAAGGAAGACTTTTTATTGCTTGTAAGTTTGTGAAACTTTTGTTTATAAATCATTATTTGTAATAACTGTTCTTGTAAATTATATTGTTGCGTATATTAAAACACATTTGTGTTATAAAAGAAAACTGCGTGTATAAATCTTGTTGGCAAATATCATAAACTGACTATATATCGGCGTATATTTAAATACTAGATCCAAAGTATAATTTAACTACTACGTTTAAAGTATCAGTTAACGTGGTTTCAGACTATTTGAAATTCTAATACGTAACATCAGCTACAAAAGGTGTGGCAATTCTTGTTTATAAGCAGGCTATAGAAATTAATAGAAAATGAGTGATCAAACCAAGAATTCCTTTAGAACAATGATAGGCAAGTTTTTAGAAACTTCTAAAGAACACAATATAGTTAATAAAGTAGCTAAGAAGTTAAAAGCTAAACTAAAATGCTACTGTATGATCATATATTTAATTTCAGTTCCTACTTAGGCCACGTGTTAGTTCAGATTAACATGTCTCACCTAGAATTAATCTGCCCTTTGATAAAGTAAAAAAAAAAGGTACCAAGCACCAGCCATGATCCAAGAGATGAACTTGCCTTATAAATCAGCCGGTAACAAAATCTTACCACTTTAACCCTATCAAACAGTTCTCTTATTATCTATCAAGAAGATAGTACTTATCCTTATCCTTCACATGAACGTCTTCTAGGAGTCAACCATCATGCCGCCATTGATGCGTTCTCACTAGCTCAAATGTATTAGCCTCTTTTGTGGAGGTTTTAATTCCGATTACCGTGTTTCATCTAGAGTTAATCTGACCTTTGATAAAGTAAATAAAGTTAAGTTACGCAGATATGCAACACAACCTACCTTTGTTCCAGGCCGGGATGGTCAGGTGGTAAGGGTGCTCGACTAGCAATTTGCGGGTCACGGGTTTGATTCCCCATCACACCAAACATGCTCGCCCTTTCAGCTGTGGGGACGTTATAATAGTCAATCCCACTATTCGTTGGTAAAAGAGTAGCCCAAGAGTTGGCGGTTGGTGGTGATGACTAGCTGCCTTACACTGCTAAATTAAGGATGGCTAGCGCAGATAGCCCTAGTGTAGCTTTGCGCGAAATTAAAAAAAAACAAACACACCTTTGTTCCAACTTCACATTTTGGCTATTGCACTATGGTTTAGCTCTGTGCTCATCATTACATTGTTTAGGTTATTTTGAGCTTCTTCATTTCATTTACCATAATAATTCTCTATCTTCAAAATGTGTCGCTCCCACTTCTGTAATCTCCAGCTCTACAGATGTCCTCTTGGTTTGACATTTTTTGATGTATTTTTGTTCAGGTGCTAAATCTAAATACCATTTACAAAATAACGCTCCAGTACAATATTCATATCATCAAAAAACAAGTAATGATACTAATACTGGATGATTCCGATGAAGGATTATTTTTTCTTGCATCCTATATCATGCAATATTTTTTTTCCTAAATATTGATATTTGTTCCAGCAGTGACAAATGTTTACCACTCAGAACTAACAGGCTTTTCATGAAGACGGTCTTTATGGATGTCATCAACAATTAAGACAATAAAAGCATTTTTGTGTATGTTCTGTGATCACCTGGGTATGTGTATGTCTGTGATATTTCATACTCGCATAAGACGACATATATAATTAAAAACGTAACATTAATTTAGCAAAAACAGAAACTTTAGCGAGAATAACTCTATAACATGTGAAAGGAACAGCAAATTGAATAGACAACCTCAAATGTGTGTCCGCGCATTCTAATCTTGTACAATATTACCGACAATTTTGAAAAATAAAAGAACACTGCTCGGGTGTAGGCGTTTGCAAGTGGATTTTTTCCTCTTACGATATTATGAAAAAATATTTTAAGCCTCACGTTGCAGATTACGTTTTCCCTGTGGTGAAAGTTTGTTTGCTTGTAGTTAAGCAAAAGGCTTTACAATGGGCTATCTGTGCTCTGCCAACAACGGGTATCGAAACCCGGTTTCTAGCGTTCTAAGTCCGCAAACATGCCACTGTGGGGAACCTCTAGTGAAAAGAAATCTTTAATAATTAATACGAATGTTCATTCTTTGGTGTTGAAGAAGAAATTAGTCTTTTTAGGCTTAGCAAAAGCTGTCAGACTAAAACAACCCAGGACCTAATTAGCCACGTTTTATAGCTTAAAATACGCTGAAAACGCGTTTTTTGTTTTGTTTTTTTATTTAGAAAGGTGAAAAAAATTTAAATTTTGAGACTATTTTATCACTTGTCATTGTTGATAAACAAACATCATAGCGATATAGCTGAAACCAGCGTTTTATACCTCAATAAATCCGTATTTTTTTGCGAACTTGACAGTTGATTTTATTCTATTATTTCTTATATTAAAAATATATAATTTGAATTCTCCTATAATGTTATCGATTCGAAGGATTATTTGAGAATTAAATTCTAGTATTTAACAAAAAACATTTTTTGCGTATATTTTGTCCACACGTGATTAGAATTTGGACTTTGTAAATTTGATGTTCTTTCAAATATCTGCCCTGTGACTTAATAATTGTGATGACAAAGGCAAAGAACTGGAAGGTCAAGGGCAAGTCCAAAAACGTATAACTTTTCATAAAAAAAAATTATGGACTTTTTTACGAAATTAAAAAAAAAACTCGAACCGAAGGTGAAAAAACCCCAAGAATAACATATTGTGGCGCCATCTATTGACTTATAAAGATATTTAAGTTGCGTTACACGCATACGATACTGTATATGCAAGTCCGTGATTAATACCTTTGCAGTGCCTGTCAAATGCTTAATAGCCTATCGAGTATTTTATTTCATTGAACTTTTAAATAGAACAAGATTTGTACTTTTTAAAATAATATATTAACTATTAAACACAATATTAAAGTTAAGCTCTACTTTTCGATATATAAAAGGCTGAGTAGGTTCAAACTTGGTCACATTAAATATGTTAAAATAAATATATATACGTGCGACAGGTAGTTCACTATTATAGCCATGTGAAAAGTATCGTTGTTCTTCTTACCCATGTTGTGATGTTTGCTTTCAATCACACTACAGTAAGATGAATTTTCCAAAACTTCTACTGTAGGTTAAAATGCAAAACTGTTCAAAACTTGTATCATTCTAGATGACATATCTGTTCAACGCACGGTTAAGACATGGGAACTTCAAAGGGGCGACATGAGGAGGGGAGGAGGGAGTCAAGTCCAACACTCCTATGTTATTTTCAAGTTTAGGGCTAATGCATTTCAAGTTTAGTAATATTCCATTCGATTCAGCGGTTCGCTCATTATAAGCGAGTAGACACCAAATGTACGTAAATAATGGTGTAAAATAACCACTAGATGTGCAGGTGTATTAACAAAATTCAGAATTGTCTTTAACTGCAAAATGTGCTTGGGAATGTTTTTCTTTCTTGGCAGTTAAAGAAAACAACGAATTTCTGTCAGTTATGAAACTTGTTAGAAAAGACGGTAAATAGTGCTTAAATGAACATCCACATCATGTGTGTATAACATAACAGTAATAATAACATCCACATCATGTATGTATAACATAACAGTAATAATAACATACACATCATGTATGTATAACATAACAGTAATAATAACATACACATCATGTGTGTATAACATAACAGTAACAATAACATCCACATCATGTGTGTATAACATAACCGTAATAATAACATCCACATCATGTATGTATAACATAACCGTAATAATAACATCCACATCATGTATGTATAACATAACCGTAATAATAACATCCACATCACGTGTGTATAACATAACCGTAACAATAACATCCACATCATGTGTATGACATAACACTAATAACAACATCCACATCATGCTTATAACATAACAGTAATAATAACATCCACATCATGTGTATAACATAACAGTAACAACAACATCCACATCATGCTTATAACATAACATCCACATCATGTGTATAACATAACAGTAACAACAACATCCACATCATGCTTATAACATAACATCCACATCATGTGTATGACATAACAGTAACAACAACATCCACATCATGCTTATAACATAACATCCACATCATGTGTATCACTAAATAGTAACAAAAGAACAGTTCTTCATAGCCATTTCCTATCACGTGATCCATACAGTTCAGATCATACCAAAGCATTTGTCCACATTAATTCACTGTTAGTTCATACCATCCGTTCCCCATCGTCACAGCCAGTTCACGTCATATCACCCATCTACAGTCCTTCATAGTCGGTCTTTACCGTATCATCTTTCAACAGTGCTTAAAAGTTTGTGTTTGTTTGTATCATTCAACCACAGTTCTTTACACCAAGTTTGTAACATATCATCCATCCACAGTTCTTCACACCCAGTTTATAACATATCATTCAACCACAGTTCTTCACACCCAGTTTATAACATATCATTCAACCACAGTTCTTCACACCCAGTTTGTAACGTATCATTCAACGACAGTTCTTCACACCCAGTTTGTAACATATCATTCAACCACAGTTCTTCACACCCAGTTTGTAACATATCATTCAACGACAGTTCTTCACACTCAGTTTGTAACATATAATCCATCCACAGTTCTTCACACCCAGTTTGTAACATATCATCCATCCACAGTTCTTCACGCCCAGTTTGTAACCTATCATTCAACCACAGTTCTTCACACCCAGTTTATAACATGTCATCCATCCACAGTCCTTCACACCCAGTTTGTAACACATCATTCAACCACAGCCCTTCACACCCAGTTTATAACATATCATTCAACCACAGTCGTTCACACCCAGTTTATAACATATCATCCATCCACAGTTCTTCACACCCAGTTTATAACATGTCATCCATCCACAGTTCTTCACACCCAGTTTATAACATGTCATCCATCCACACTTCTTCACACCCAGTTT
>NW_013673783.1:29515-32347 GCF_000517525.1 Limulus polyphemus
GGAAATGTGCTAACAGAAAAACTTAATCACAGGAATCCAACTGTCAGGAAATGTGCTAACAGAAAAACTTAATCACAGGAATCCAACTGACAGGAAATGTACTGATGGAAAACTCATTGACAGGAAATTTTCCGAGAGAAATTTCATTGACAAAAACCCACTGACAGAAAATTCATTAAAAAGAAGCCCAGTGAGAAGAAACCAACTGACAATATGCTTACTAACTGATAAACCGTTGACAAAAACCTACTGACAGGAAATCAAATTATGAAGAAGTTTATAAACGGAAGAAAAGTGAACGTCAACGAAAAACTTATTCATTGAAGAGATCAGTCTAAATATATGAAACAAATCATAAAATAACCTATAGTTTAATGGGTAGAAAACCTGTAATATACCAGACTAATTATTGTTCTTCTTTGACAACCAGCTTTTATCCACACATATACGGAAAATGAAGTAAATTTGAGAAACAGGATAACATTATTTAAGTTATACAAAATACAACAACGTCGAATAATTATTTCTGTATTCAAGTGTTCGACTGTATAACCAACTAGATGCAATACCCAAATTGTTGTTGTTGTTGTTTTAAATCTGAGCTTTGAATATCTTTCTTACATTACCGATTATTTGGATTTGAGCACTAATACTTATTGCAAACATTTAATTCATCAAACACCATTAGTCTAGGAAGTTCTTACGATAACTTAAGTTTATTTCCATAAAGTTTTAATGTTTTCATCTTGTTACCATTGCAATCTAAAGTTAGCTTGATCAGTATATTTATCAGCATTTTATTCATACGTGTTCTTATATTTTTGTCTTTTGATGTGGCGGACGACCCTGTCTTCCCCATCTACTGGGTGTCCACACACACCACATCTGTTGGGTTCTGAGCTGCTCCTAAGCCTAGGTCGTCTTCATTTTCGAGATCACGAGTGCATCCAGTGTTATTGTTCTGATAGATGGCACTACTTGCTGAATAAATTATAGTGGTGTAATGATGATCAAGGTTGTACATATGGTCACTGAACTGTATTCCTGAAGTATATTGTCCGAAGTAACCAGATCTAGAAGAGAAAAGGTTCAAAGTGTGATTGGCAAATATAAGTTCTCACCGATTTCGAGACTCTTTTCATACAAACATTGTGTCAAGAAAAGTATAAAAAGGAATGGGGTTTGGGGTTTAAAATGTCAATTTATTTAATGAAACGCAAAAAAAAAAAAAAATATTTCGCCAGACCCTGCAAAATCCTGAAACTTTTTTCACACAAAATAAAATTCATAACTGTCGTAAAAGTTCTTCGAGACTTACCCTGGTTCCTGCAAGTTTATTTGGCACGTGTTCGAAGACTCGTGTGGCCGACGTACTTGTTCATCTGGTACAAACTTTAGAAAGAATGAATCAAACATTTACTTAGACTTAACTGGCTCTAGGTTGAAACCAAATACATCAATATAATAGTTTTGAGGAAATATAAATTCCACTCATGAAAAGAGCAAGGTATCTACAAGATGGAAATTTTTGCTTACAACTGGCGGCCAAAAATATATATTTACTAGCGAACTTATTTCATTTTAACTGGAGCTATCATAGGGTATATTTTAAGACATTAATTTGTCTGTTGTCACAGTATTACTTTTTACTACGCGTATCTAATTTTATATAAGTCCACTCATGCAGTCTTTTTTTCTCAGTTTAAGGTAATTTTTCTTATTTTCCTTCACATTTTAATGTAGTCGCCATCTTTAAACTATTTCGATATTCAGTATGATGTTTATTGTTATAAGATGCGATTAGGCCTTAAAAGATGTTATTGTTCGATTATTTTGTCATAAAAGTTACTGTCTGTACTAAAGTGTCAAGATTTACCTTTTATTATATTTCGAAGTGTTTGAACCTATTATTTCGTAATGTAAATGCACAGCATACGAAACTTAACCAATGAACAGACCAACTCTAATCTCATATACGTCCGACGTATCAGCCAATGAAATTACAACTTGCCCATTAGAGATAACTGCATGGCTCCAGATTAGAAATTAAATTAATTAAGGAAACTGAAACAAGTTGGTAGATATAGAACCAATGTTTCCTTAGATTGCCTATGGAGTGGTTTATAAGGTTTATGAATATTATCGAAACATCATCAGTCCCGTGCAAAATGAAGTGTACACCTAAATGTAAAAGGCACAAATAAGGTCCAGATAATGGTGGACTATGAAGATAATTTCCAAGACAGAGTAGAACTCGTACAGAAGATATTCCGCATTCCACTCCTGATGCATCCTCGAATAAATCAGACTCTACAAGCTCTAAATACTACAGACACCATCCAATAATACAACAGTTACCCCAACAACATTCAACGGAACAAGAATTATCTCAACAACATACAATAGATCAACAGTTAATACCAACACTATTCGACAGAACAACAGTTAATCACAACAACAACAACATCCAATAGGACAACATAATCCCAATAACATTCAATGGAACAATAGTGACCACAACAACAACATCCAATAGGACAACAGTAAAGCCCAACAACATTCAATAGAACAATAGTTACCACAACAACAACATCCAATAGGGCAACAGTAAATCACAACAACATACAATAGGACAACAGTAAAGCCCAACAACATTCAATAGAACAATAGTGACCACAACAACAACATCCAATAGGACAACAGTAAAGCCCATCAACATTCAATAGAACAAGGTTTATCCCAATAACATCCAACAGGACAACAGAATCTGAACAACATTCAATAGAACAATAATTATCCCAACAACATCAAATAGGAAAACAGTAATCCCAA
>NW_013673784.1:0-7958 GCF_000517525.1 Limulus polyphemus
GTGGTTCTATTAAATACAATATGATGATAATATATGGCTCTATTAAATACAATATGATGATAATATATGGCTCTATTAAATACAATATGATGATAATATATGGCTCTATTAAATACAATATGATGACAATATATGGCTCTATTAAATATATATGTATAATATGATTCCTTTCATTATTTTAAATTCATTTCGTGTTTTCGACATTTCATTAAATGTTTGTATGATTATTTACGTGAAGAATACAGTTTGTATGATTATTTACGTGAAGAATACAGTTTGTATGATTATTTACGTGAAGAATACAGTTTGTATGATTATTTACGTGAAGATGTTTGTATGATTATTTACGTGAAGAATACAGTTTGTATGATTATTTACGTGAAGAATACAGTTTGCATGATTATTTACGTGAAGACTATAACTCAGTTCAAATGTTTTACTTTCATTGGGTTTGGGTTTCAAAGGAATACCTTGTACGTTTGCCTACACGTTGTACACATTATGTAAATGTCAAGTGTTTATTCAATATTACAAATCGCGTTGAAAAGCTGAGTCGATGGACATCGTCGTCGGAGAAACGAAAGTAATTTGATTGTTCATTTACTGAAGCCGGGGTTTGGTCGTGGGGGGTGAGAGTTGACTTTTCATGTTTCTTTTAATCAGTTTGTTCAGTACATAATAATAATAAAATAACACAACATCGTGTACAGCAATTGGTGAAAAAACCCAGTAAACGGAACAAACTGTCAGAAGTCTGATATTAGAGAAACCAGTTTCTTCTGAAGAGGACGCACAAATGTGTTTAAATTAGTTTGTCTATTGACGGACTTCTGACAGTTTGTTCCGTTGACTGTGGTTTTTCACTTATTATTTAGTACATGTTTTTCACAGCCCGTTGAGCTAACTTTTCTAGATACTTTACTGAACTTCTTGAGCTAGTTTTTCTAGAGGCTTCACTGAACTTTTTGAGCTAACATTTCCAAAGACTTCACTAAATTTCTTGAGCTAACTTTTATAAAGACTTCATTGAACTTCTTGAGCTAACTACTCTTTCTTAAAGACTTCATTGAACTTCTTGAGCTAACTACCCTTTTCTAGAGACTTGATTGAACTTCTTGAGCTAACTACCCTTTTCTAGAGACTTCATTGAACTTCTTGAGCTAACCACCCTTTTCTAGAGACTTCATTGAACTTCTTGAGCTAACTACCCTTTTCTAGATACTTCATTGAACTTCTTTCCTAATAGATGACTTTTAGCTTGATTATTCTTTTAGGCGACTTATAGCGTAACGTAGTAATGATTTCACATGCTGGTCTTAGTGTGAGTTGTTGGTACCGTAAAAAGACTGGCTTAATAGAATTTGGTGTAAAAACTATTTAAAATAGACATCACCACGAAAGAGACCAAACAACGTCTCTATTTCATTTTACAGTAGTTTGATTATAAATTTTAGAATATTATTTCTATGTTGTAAATGTTTTCTTAACACGCAATTAAACTAAAATATATAAACGCAAAAGAAAATTCTTCATTATAAGTTGAGAAACTGTTGGTAAGTAGAAATTTGATATTTCAATCTGTCATCGTTTTTTTGGTAATTATACGTTCAGTTCCTGATAAATTGTATCGTTATGTTAGTTTGTATCTAGGTAGATAATACACGGTGACTGTGGAGGCTGAACTACATCTGGTCAAACAACATTGAAATCGAATGTCCGGTAAGTATCGAGAATCCAGCAAAAGCTTCTTTAGTAACTTGAATCCACGTCAATTGATTATATTTGTACACATGTTAGAGTGTTATTAAGGGCAGATTACCACATTTAGGAAATATCTCTCCATTCCTTCGTTTATGTGATGGGCTATCCTCGCCACAGGTGCATATTTAATTCTTAATGAAGTAAAGAGACAGGAGCTCGATATTAAATCTTGTTTTTCAGTAGTTGCGTTTTCGAAACATTAACGTTGCTCTCCAGCCAAGAAAGACTTGATATTTAACTGTTGTGCTCGATGTTAATGATGTTAGAAGCAGAGAAAATGTTGCGTTAAAATCATGAGTTAAAAATTCGGGTCGTTGTTGACTGAGAAACAAAATTTTAACGTTACAAGAGAGCTACTATTGAAATAGATACCTAATCTTAAGCTCATGCCTCTTTATATTATTTTCACGCTTCAGAGAATATTTGTGTGTTTTTGTTTAGAGCAAAGCCACGGTGGGCTATCTGCTGAGTCCATCGCGGGGAATCGAATCCCGGATTTTAGCATCGTAAGTCTGTAAACGTACTGCTGTCCCACTATGATGTTTGCAAATAATGATTTTTTTTTTTTGCTATTTGACATATTTAACTGTATCTTAATTATTGCGCCATTTTTTGATATTTGACATATTTAACTGTATCTTAATTATTGCGCCATTTTTTGCTATTTGACATATTTAACTGTATCTTAATTATTGCGCCATAGTTATTCAGTTTGATTCCATGTGTCAGGATGGGAGCTTAAGGGTAAATTTTGAAGGGGCGCTGATACCAAATCTGGCCTCCAATTTTTGTGATCCTGGCCCACATCGGTATCCAAAAGGTGTCATGTTTGAAGCTGTGTTCATACTCCCATCACAAGCTAGCGGGACAAAACTTGGCACCAGAGGTCAGGTACTGCGGACGATTGTTTTGTTTTTCCATTTGGATAGTTATATATGTAATTGTGGATAACGGGATATCGGTACATTCGGGTCTCTGTAAACCATAAAGGGGGGCTTTTAACCCCGCAGTGTAGCGCGGGTATGTTAATAACAAATGAAATTCGCCGGTTACTGAAACCCGATTTAAGTGTATTGACTTTCCTTTATACATAGTTCTTTTCCTTTTTTTTGCCATTGGAAATATTTGAAATGTCCTTGATTTACAGGTTCACTACACTCATTCAGTGCCTGTTTCTTGATACTTGAATATGACATCAATGCTCAAGTTGCATGTTCCTGTGTTTTAGATAGAGTTATATCAAATTTATCAAAATTAGTTCTGTCACTTAAGGTTTCTTGAACATTATCAGTTGTATTTAAACTAACCATACTATTTACTCTGTCAATTTATATCTTCATTTGTAACTAATCCTTTTATGGCTTGACATATCTCTGCTTCTGTTTGTAGGGTTATTTTTTTTTCCAGGGCTGTAATCATTACTAGACAATTAATTAAAGAAATACCACTTACTCGAGTTTGTGGTCAAATATTTGATGTTTTCCCGACAGGTTGCTTGTCTAGAGAATTCTTACAGCATCTATATATAAGCCTTATATTTAAGGCTTTTTATTAGTGGAATGAAACATTTTAAACCACAGCCAATACACGTTTTTTCTATGTCACTTAAACCGTTTTTTGAAAAAAAAAAATGAAAATTACGTTCCATGAATGATGTTTAAAAATCTCTTTGTTTGATTTTCCTAACCTATTTCATTTTTCTATGTGATTATTTATACGTCTTCAATTACTTTTATTATCCAGTTAAAGAAGTCAGTATGATCTAATTTACTGACTTACTTCAATTCCAGGAAAACTGTTAGAGATTTTGAAGAAGTCTCCTCCTTTGTCAGATTATTTTGGGCCCCGGCATGACCAGGTGGTTAGGACGCTCGACTCGCAATCTGAGGGTCGTGGGTTCGAATCACCGTCACATCAAACATGCTTGCTTTTTCAGCCGCGTGGGCGTTATAATGTGACGGTCAATCGCACTATTCGTTGATAAAAGAGGTAGCCAAAGAGTTGGCGGTGGGTGGTGATAACTAGCTGTCTTCCCTCTAGTCTTACACTGCTAAATTAGAGACGGCTAGCGCAGATAGCCCTCGTGTAGCTTTGCGCGAAATTCATAACAAACAAACAAACAAACAATCCAACCTCGTTGGGTGCTTGATGCAAACAATAAATGATTAACGTAATAGTTTTCTTTAAAAAAAAACACACACACAAACTAAATTACACCATTAAACACTATGAGGATATATTGTAAAAATAAAAGGGGGGCATAGAACGTTTTACGAGTCTATAATTACACAAATATAATATAATGTTTAATCAACAACAAATAGTATATTTTGAAAAGCACGTTAGGAGAGTTTAAAGGCCTATTTAACTTGTCGCCTTATAATCGAAACCTAAATCTAGAAAGAGCATATTACCGTCCTTGAGTTAAAATATAGAATAAACTAAACACGTGCTGATGACTTTAAAAAGCGTGGAGTGTTGGTAAATGAGTACTGTGTTATCGACCTACTCGAGTTAACTAATTACAACGGCCACAGGGTGTCGCAAAAGTCGGATTCCATCGTATTGTTCAGAAAATTAATACTGCTTTTCTTGTTTATTATTTGCACATTTCCAAAAGATAATTGCACTGATCCTCGATGAACGTGAACCTCTTCAATACTGTATCGGTTACGATGGCAGGTATTTGGAGTATGTTCTGTAGACGCGTGTAGACTTGTGACAAACGTTTTTGGGTCACCCTGTAATGTAGTTTGTGATATTGGATTTTTACTCACTACAACCATCAGGGGGCTAAATAAATACAACTGTCACGCTGGCCATGTTTAAACTTGTTCCGCCAGTTCTGCTACTAACCAAGATATTAATAATGGGCATTCACTAGCTGCAGTGACGCATCACGGATGTCAAGGATGACAAGATTTAATATACTCGGTTCTCTCACGCTGAGAAATACAGTAAACACTTCAGAAGAAGAAAAAGAAGTTTTCAGTCTTTTGTTTGCTTTTGCCATCATGGCAACTGCTATGTTGGCTACAATCATTATTATCTAATTAATACTTAAACCCGTCGGTGAGACTCCATAATTACCAAATTGAGGAAAACAAAAACAGTTACACGTTTCACAAATCTTTCATTTATAACTTTGACTAGGCTTGTGTTTCGGGCAAACTGTACATATAGGATTTCAAGCAGAAAATATTTGTTTTAAAGTTAAACGCTTCTTGTTAGCTGAAAAAAAAAGCATCTTGTTCTGGATTATTCGATAAAGTAAGAAAATTAATTACTGGTTGAAGATAGTTAATTATATAACTTTAAGATGGAATTCTGAAACAAAAAAAAAAGAACAAATCCTGTCAAAGGCTTAAATAAACAACGTGTAAGTGTTTAGACATCTCAGAGGAATCAGATATTGTGCAGTTATTTAGTGAAGATTAGCCATTACTATTCAAATAAGCCGGATTAAAAACTCATTTAATCCGCTGTGTAATTAGGCGAACTTCAATCTTTTATTTTATCTTTTTATACATTGTTGTGCTGCACTAGTATTATACTTTGGAAAAACATCCAATTAATTAAAGAGGTTATCAGACAGAACAAAAATACTACCATAAAGTAAAGATAAAAAGCTTGCTTTTTCTTGTTGCATAAGATCAGTTGTTGTTGTTGTTGTTTGAAGTTAAGCACAAAGCTACACAATAGGCTATCTGTGCTCTGACCACCGCGGGTATCAAAACCCGGTTTCTAGCGTTGTAGGTCTGCAGATATGCCGCTGTGCCACTGGGGGAGTATAAGATCAGAGCTACATCGAATGTTTTGTTTGAGGTCTGGTATGACAAGATCTAGAAACATTTTTATATACGAAACTTTATAGAGCAGCTAACTTTGCGATTAACGTGAAATGCCTTCATGTGTGTCTTTATAAGGTTGTATTTTTGTAATAGTGATAAGAAAATTGCTTTTCATATACAGTCTGTCTTTTGATTGATATATGCATGTTATGTTCTTTTTTTGCATTATGGTGATTGGTTTCCTAATAATCGTCGGCTTTCGGCGTTTAAACAAAAACCTTGCATGTATCTTCACATGGACCCAACAAACTTTCATGCCAAATCTGGTGAAGGTCCACCAACAGGGGGCGAAGCAGTGGTACAACACGCAAAAATGCCCATAAAAACATTAAAACATAAAATGCAAAACTGAAAATCTGTATGTGTCTTCCCCTAGACCCAACAAACCTTCATGCCAAATTTAGAGAAGGTCCATCAAGAGGTAGCGAAGTGGTGGTAAAAAACGCGAAATGCAAAAGTGAATAAATAGCGTTTCATAGAGTCTTTTGTCTCTCATCGTCCAGCCCAACTGATGAGTTCTGGTATTAAAAGAAAAGCTTACTGATCAACTACTTGTATGAAAGAAAAGATACATCTGAAATGCTATTTTTACCCACCTCTGATTTCTAGGCACAACGGAAATAATAAGAGGAATGTGGAACAATTCTTTCCCCCTAGTTACGCGTGTGTGTGCAATGATATATTGTGTAGCACTGAAAAGCAACAGAAGGTTGAAACAAACTTATTACATCCTGCATCTAGTGCACTCTGGTGGGATGTATAAAATATTAAACAGCGTCTCTGGTGTTCTTTCAATGTTTAATCAAAATTTCATGTTAGTGACTTTTGTTAAAGCAAGCAACGTTAACAGATTACGTTTAAAGCGTGAGGTAATTTCAAGGAAGTATAAAAAAATTCAATTAAATATTATTATGTAATTATTATAATTCATTGATAATTAATTATCATAATTTATAAAATATTTATTAAATAAATTACGATAATTAATTAATTAATATTTAATAAATTATGATAAATAATTAATATTTAATAAATTATAATAATTAATTAATATTTAATAAGTTATGATAAATGGTTAATATTTAATAAATTATGATAAATGATTAAAATATTTTATAAATTACGATAATTAATTAATTAATATTTAATAACTTATGATAAACAATTATTACAATGTATAAAATTATTATTATAATAAATATGCGTATAAATAATTATCGTAGTTTATTAGTTATTAGTTGATTATTGTAAGTTTTTACACATTAATGTTTGTCAGTGAATCAAACCGTTTGTTCATGAACAAAATTCACAACATTTCAAATGAACCAATGGGAGAATAGAATATAATGCACTAACTTACACAAATATTTGTTTTTAACTTGTGCAAGATCATGCTACCATACTTAGTCACTACGTCATAGGTGAAATTTAGTGATTTAGACAATATGCACGAAGTTTATTACTTAAATATTGAACTAAAGAGCTTTCGGCTGCAAATGTACGGTTAACTTACTAGCATAGCAGAAAGTTAGTGGAATACGGAATTACCAAGCTATCCTGTTTGATTGTGATAGCTGTAACTGCATTACTCTACTTATATATGTGACACGCTGGAGATGAGATAGTATTTCCCTTCTGTATTAAAGACCAACAATATATATATATATATATATTCGAGATTATAAATTTTAAAATATGGAAGGCTCTGTTTCCCAAAAGTATTTTTATGTTGTTACGTCAATTTGTTCTCAGAAATATATATATATAATTGTTTCCTCAGAAGCATTTTCTATTGCGATATGATTTTTTCTCAGAGTATTTTCTGTCATAAGCATCTATAAAGTATTCGTATCTATTTCAATAATATTTTCTTTATTGTAATTATTTCTATAAAATTGTATTTATTGTATATACAATATAATATAATATTTTCTTTATCATATGTATTTTTATAATATTCTCTGTATTGTATATATATCTAAAATGTTTTCTTTATTATATCTATTTCTATAACATTTTCTATATTATATCTGTTTCAATAATATTTTCTATATCATATCTATTTCAATAATATTTTCTTCATTATATCTATTTCTATAACATTTTTATTATATATATTTCAATAATATTTTCTTTATTATATCTATTTCTATAATATTTTCTATATCATTTCTATTCCAATAATATATTCTTTATTATATCAATTTCAATAAGATTTTCTTTATTATATCAATTTCAATAATATTTTCTTTATTATATCAATTTCAATAATATTTTCCTTATTATATCAATTTCAATAATATTTTCTTTATCATATCAATTTCAATAATATTTTCCTTATTATAT
>NW_013673784.1:8843-11507 GCF_000517525.1 Limulus polyphemus
ATTTCAACAATATTTTCTTTGTTATATCTCTTCTATAACATTTTCTATATCATATCCATTTCAATAATATTTTATATATTATATCAATTTCAATAATATTTTCTTTATTATATCAATTTCTATAATATTTTCTATATCATTTCTATTCCAATAATATTTTCTTTATTATATCAATTTCAATAATATTTTCCTTATTATATCAATTTCAATAATATTTTCTTTATCATATCTATTTCAATAATATTTTCTTTATTATATTTATTTCAATAATATTTTCTATATTATATCAATTTCAATAATATTTTCCTTATTATATCAATTTCAATAATATTTTCTTTATTATATCTATTTCAATAATATTTTCTTTATTATATCTATTTCAATAATATTTTCTTTATTAGATCTATTTCAATAATATTTTCTTTATTATATCTATTTCAATAATATTTTCTTTATTATATCTATTTCAATAATATTTTCTTTATTATATCTATTTCAATAATATTTTATTTATTTACTCCAGTCCTCTCTTAACATACAAATTCAGATTCTGTTCTACTAATTTAGTCATTCGTAATTTGATGGTGTTTTGACATCCATATATACCTGTTTTCATATAGTGCCATTATGGAAAAGGACAACGCGTTTTCATCTTAATCAATCTTTAATTAATATTCATGAATCATGCAGCGCGTGCACGTCGTCAGAGAATATGACGACTTAGAAGCTACGTCGTTGCTGCATAGTCTTTAAAGTTGTGTAGGAAACAAAAGAAAGAGGCTTCTTAAAAAGTAATTTAGTGACCATTGTCATCCTTTTGATTAAACGAACGTTCATTATTTCTTCAGAAAATACAGTTTGAAATAATTCGGTCTAAATAATTAAAACGTCGGAAAAATGCTGCAGCTGCTTTTTTACCCAATTTAAAAGTACGTTAATTCTAATAATCAAATCAACGTGGAAATTGAATGTTTATAAACATTTTTTTCTGTTTTCAAATAAAAAAAAATTGATGATACATAAAACAAAAAGAAACAAAAAACCGAGACTTTTTCCTTTTTATATGATTAATCTTTTTTGTTATTAATATTCAAGTCTTAGTTTCACGTATTCTAAGTAGTGAAAAATATACACTGTAACGTATAAAAAATAACTAAAGAATTATATAGTTTTTCTTTATTTTTGATATTCACGCAAATATATAAACGGGGCTATCTACACTAGTTGTCCTTATTTTTGAACTGATAGACTAGAGCGAAGGCCACAAGTTATTGTTACACACTCTTTAAGAAAACGTTTGAACTACTTTAATCGAATAGTGGGCTGTGACTGCTACACTTATAACGCACCCAAACGGCCCTCGCAAACAAGCTTTATAGCGCGATTTTATAGAAGTGGGATGAGAACCATGGACTTTTTGACTCACTCTAGGGCACGCTAAATCAGGCCACACCCAAACAACAAAGAATATTTTTTTATAATGATTTTAATATATAAAGTTTAACCCGTAAAAAAGTTAAAATATTTATGTGTATAATTAGAATACAGTTTCGTTTGATTGATTTTTAATATTTAATATTTGATATTTACTGAAAAAAGTTTCAAATGCATTTAGGAGGTTTTAGGGATTACACAAAGGAAATTTGAGATTTTTGAGATGACGAAAAGTATTTTTAATTTTAACATGGAAATTAATTTGCACACCGGCTAGTCAAAACAAATACTCAATATATTCATGGACAAATCTTTATTTTATTTTATGAAAAATATTTCTCTAAGAAATATAACTTTTTGTGTGTGAAAGACCTGTAATATTAGTTGCAAGACTGCCAAATTTCGTGAAGATATACCCATAATACTGAGATTTATAAGTATTAAATTTATAAAGACTTTAAACGAGTACAAAAGCTCACGTGACTCGGTCAAATTGTCCGACCCCGTGTTGGGAGAGTAACCGAATGGCGGGATTGATTACTACATTTATAACACACCTACTAATGAAGTGTCTAAAAATATTGAGTAACATATCACAGGTCGAGCACCTCGGAAATCCTAAGCTATATGACGCACTCAATCCTTTGATAAATTACACAAATAGTTACATAAGTGTCACACATACACACACACACACACACACACACTTAATAGGAGTTTAGTTATATATTTTGGACTCTGAAATCATACCCCCGTTGTAAAGCTTTAGCGCTAACCCAGAATGTCTGTACCTCGCAAATAACCAACTCAACGGATCTCAGTAACTTCAAATAATACGTGAACAGTTTTTACTCAGCAGAGTGAAAGTAATACTGAAGCCTACATTCTGTAATATAACCACTAGATCGTCAAGGAATTAATGTTTTGGAACACTTTCATTAACCACGTTCCAAAAAAGTACATCACGTATACTAGTTAAACGAACTGCCTAAACATCACGTTAGTGTAGCCTATATAATGTGTAAAGTTTAGTATACTCTAATCCCCCATAATGATGGCACACGGCGAGACACACATTCGGCATGTAAAGCTGTTTGAATACAAGAAAAGAAACAAAGCCTTTGTAGCCAAAAAAATATCAAAGAAGTTTATGTAAATGTTTTGAACGTTCGTAAGTGTCAACGATGGTTTAGAAAATTTCATTCAGGTGACTTTAACCTTAAAGGGGCC
>NW_013673784.1:12328-17025 GCF_000517525.1 Limulus polyphemus
TACTCCACGACAATGCACGTCCACATGTGATACGTTTGACGCAAAACAAAATTATGAAGTTGGGTTGGGAAGTTCTCCCCCACCCAACATATTCTCCAGATACAGCACCATCAGATTAATATATTTTTCGTTCGTTGCAACCCCACATTAATGGGAAAACGTATGCAAATGTGGAAGGTGTTAAAGAAGACATCAACATGTTTCATGTTTCAGAGCCAAGTGATTTCTTTAATCAGGGCATTAACAACCTAGCTGTAAGATGGAAAAGCATCATCGATAAGAATAGAGACTATTTCATTGAATAAATATTTTGTTTTGATACATAAGTTGTTCGGGTTTTTTTCATCTAAAAAAAGCAACATTAATTTCTTGACGACCTAATACTTTTCAAAAAAATCTTTGCAACCATTCATTTTACCAGGCTTGGCATGGTTCAGTGGTTAAGACGTTTCACTCGCAATCTGAGAGTTGCAAGTTCGAATCCCCATCACCGAACATGCTTGCCCCTTCAGCGGTGGAGGCGTTATAAGTGTCGGACAATCCCACTACTCATTCGTAAGAGAGTAGCCAAAGAGTTGGCGGTGGATGATATTGACTAGCTCCCTTCCCTCTAGGCTACCACTGCTAAATTAGGGACGGTTAGCGAAGAAAACTCTCGCGTAGCTATGCGCGAAATTCAAAACAAAACAATGCATTTCGCTTTACTGGAAAAAGATTTGTTTTCTTCAAGAAAAATGTATATTCACGAAAAATCAGAAAAAAAAACAACTGTAAAAAATAAGTCTTATGTTATGATAAACAGAGAGAGAGCAAACGTCATTAAAAGTCAAAGCAAGATAAAGTGTTAATCTCTTCGAATTCATTATCATAAGCATCAGTGGTAATTATACAATACTAGTGCACTACTCCCTCTCGTGTGAGTGTTCGAAGTACGTCAGCTGACTGCTGGAGCAGAGCGAGGCATGATCATATGCTCCATATTGTTATCTTAACAGTGATAATGGAAAGAGAATCGGTCAGTCACCGGGAAAGATTGTGGTCACCAAACGCGGTGGCTGGTGTGAATAGAAATAAAATCAGGCCGTGTCATTATTAAGTGATTCTTTCAACAGTTATTAGAATCTGACTATGTTTAACCCTAAAATGCGAAGGAAAAAAAATATGATAAAATTCAGCCCAAAACCAGAAGAACATGGGTTTTAAAGTGCAAACTGTTGAATCGGTAAGGTAAAATATGGATAAAAACCACATGAGACATTTGTCTCCGTCTGTATAATTTCAACAATGCAAGCTGCTAGAGGTGGTGAATTGGTACATGTAATGTTGTACTAAGAGATGAATAAGTCCTTTAATTCCAGAGTGTTCCAGAAACGTTAGTCTCAGTGATGCCCAATTCATAATATTGTATTCGCTGCATGATTAATAGATGTATATGGCATAATACTATATTTCCATGACCGACAATGTCTATCTCATAATACTATATTTCCATGACTGACAATGTCCATTTCATAATACTATATTTCCATGACTGACAATGTCTATCTCATAATACTATATTTCCATGACTGACAATGTCTATCTCATAATACTATATTTCCATGACTGACAATGTCTATCTCATAATACTATATTTCCATGACTGACAATGTCTATCTCATAATACCATATTTCCATGACTTTGGTCATCTTCCATGAAAAGTGCAATCACTAGATTTAATCACATATAATATTTTTAGCATGAACCAAAATGTCGCAATATTAAAGTCTGCTAACACGATTGAACCAATTAGAAGTCGCACTTAGTAATGCATGAAATGCAATCAAGCAAGACACTTTCCGGCCATCTAAACAAAACGAGACAAGGTAAACATCTATTACCGTACAAGATATAAAAGGCATGTAATGTTCATTTTATTGAAGGTACTGTAGCGCCATCTCTTAGCCATATATTGTTTCATTTTATTAGATGGTCCAAACACAGCACAATGTTTAGCACGCCGCACTATAAAAGCTGAGATTTCGTGGTTTAAGTCCAGTTATAGCAAAATAACAATAATAAACAGATACATCACATCTCGCACTTAGGAGCAGTGGGTATACTATAAGAGTGACAATCAAATCCTACTATTCTGCATGAATACAATATACCAAGAGTTGGCGGTTGACGGTGTTGACTAGCAGCCTTTCCTCTAGTCTATCGCTAACTAAGGACGGCTAAGGCATCGTGTAGCTTTGCGTGTATTCTAGTAAACATATAAAAAATATATTAAGAATATTTTTTTTGAAATTAGTTTATAGAGTTTTCAAATTTATACCAGAATTAAAATGGAGTAAGATTATTCTTCTCCATCAACCGAAACAAAGAAACCCGTAACAATTAAAAATGCGATATCGCAGAAACACGGGTTTGAATAGGATTAAATTAACGTTTCTACATTTTTATCAACTTCTATATAAGTAACGGAATTCAAACCCTAGAGAAAATCCATATATAAACCATAAAAAGTGGTTTCTTGCACTCAACATTTGAAATGTAGTAGGTGATCTTTAGTAACGGGGTTTAAACCCTAGAGAAAATCCATATGCAAACCACAGAAAGTGGTTTCTTACATTTGAAATGTAGTAGCTGATGTTTGTTTAGGATAGTTGCGCAAAGCTACAAAATGGCGATGTAAGCTACACGTCCCTAATTAGAAGCAAAGCAGGTGGTCAACATCACCCATCTCTGGGTCTTGTGCTACTCTGATAACTCATCCAATAGTTCGGAGGGAATTTTTTTTTTGCAATAATGGGACATGAGCATTGGATCTTCGGAGCTAGAGTTCGGCACTTTAATATAAGACTAAACCCGGCTTTATTATTTTTTTCAATAGAAAAGGTTTCTCAAATCTTGTTTTAACACGTTGTTCAATAACTTTGTTTGTTTGTTTGTTTGTTCTAGAGTACAGACGAATGAAGACGAAAGACTTTCGAAATTTTGTCCTTTTTACTTTTCTAGATTAGTCCTCCAAATCTTTCAGTACAAGTGCTAATGTGAACTAGGCAACTAGTTGCTATGCATTTCACCTTTCTTTGTTCAACACATAATATTTGAAATTGTACTTCTCTAGTATGCTGGTAGATGGCAGCAGACGTTAATAGAAAGTGATCAGAAACTCCTTATTTGATGAAATGATTTAGTTCCCTGTATAAAGAACAACGAATCACAAACAAATAATTCGGTTTGAATGTTTCTTAAAAAATAAACCTAGAATGTGAATTTTTTTTGCAAAACATAACCTAGAAATGCAATGATGCAAGTAATAAAAAAATTAAATTCTAGTTTTAGCTGCATTTATTTATTTTTACGTACCGTGACAGGTTTTGTGCAAGATAATTTTGTAATTTTATCACTAACTGTACACTCGTCGGGTCAGCTGTAAGTTTACACATATATAAACAACAATAATCATCACTGACGTAATATATTAAATGTGCTTTTTTTATTAATTCCTTTCATATTTTTTAATTTAAGTAAATAAACAAATATTAACCTTTTTATTTATACAGATTATAATTTAAATAATTGATTTTATGAACGTGTTCATCAGTTTATCAACTGTTAAAATGCTGCAGGTTTTCACAACTGTGTTTACTTTATTATGTATTACATTCGTAAGATCTTTCTTGATTTCAATATAAAAACCGTCATTTAAAAGTTTTTCAATGTTATCATTATACACACTTTTATCTAATATGACAATCTGTCCACAGCTTACATAAGAGATGCTCATAATAATAATAATAATGGTTTTGGAGAAATATAACCCCATACAACACTATAATTAGCTGAAAAGAATGTACTTTTTATGAAAGAAACGAAGGATTCGCCATCTATTGACAGATAAAGAAATTTGTAAAATACGAATTTTAACGAAACTCATCTGAATATTTTCTTAAGTGCAACAACTACTTCTAATAATTTAAACAAATATTTTCATTCTATTTTTAAAGGGGAGGCCAGCGAAGATGGAATGGTTTCTCTTGGATGGTACAAGTACACCGAAGCGCTAAACCGGCGTTAAGGGGACATTTCAAGAACCCCTGCTTTCTAGCTTCACATCAGACGCATACAATTGTAGTCTTTTTATGAAAGAACTGAATGATGCGTCATCTATTGACAAATAAAGAAATATCTAAAATACGAACTTTAGTAAAACTCATTTTAATATTTTTGTACACGTCTAATAATTGAAACAAATATTTTCATTCTACTTTTAGATTAAAGGGGAGGCCAGCGAAGATGGAATGGCTCCTATCAGACGGTACAAGAATACTGGAGCGCTAAACCAACGTTAAGGGGACATTTCAAAAACCCATGCTTTCTAGCTTCACCTCAGGTGCACACAATTGTAGATTTTTTATGAAAGACATGAATGATGCGCCATCTATTGACAAATAAAGAAATGTCTAAAATACGAATTTTAGTAAACTCATCTTAATATTTTTGTACACTTCTAATAACTGAAACAAATATTTTCATTCTATTTTTAGATTAATTTGGAGGCCAGCGAAGCTGGAACGGTTCCTCCTGGACGGTACAAGTACCCCGGAGCACTAAACCTACGTTTGGGGAGATTTCCAGAACCCAACGCTTTCCAACCTCACCCCGGGTTACTGTATGTGCACACAATCATAACCCCATGCCAGGGTCA
>NW_013673784.1:17533-25796 GCF_000517525.1 Limulus polyphemus
GGATCCCAGGCCATGAAGTATGATACCACGCATACACATACAGCTCCAGGCTCAGCCCCACTGAAGATTTATGTATAAGAAGACCACTATATAATGTATTGTTTTGATAATTAAGGAACTGGTGTTATTAAACTCAGAGATCAATAAATGTACACAGATCTGTCAGTTGTGTAAATACTTCAACTGCTCGATATCTTTAATATTAATGTAGGGAATTATATATATATATCTATTCATTTTTAACGAAATTGCTTTGTCAGGTATCGAGTTTGTGTAATGACATGTCCTGAAATGTCGTTATGTATGAACATTTTGTGCTTCCATCTAATGACCGAAAATGAAACTATTATGAAACATGGAAATAATATATGTTTAAACTGAACTCACTGCTAAGTAGTAGTTTACTTCACATTATTTCCCCACGAAAATAGGTGTGATAGAAAAATAGGTTAACTTTATTACCATATATTAATTAAAACTGGTGCATCCTTTTGAGAGAAAAATTTTTTTGATTAGTACTTTCAAGTGGTCTGTGAAAAAAATACCCATCGTTTTATTGTTTCTACTTTAGGGAAAGTTTTAACTATAATAGATAAAAGAAGGGAAAATTTGATAAACGTGGAGCAAAGAAATAGTTTTACATTATATTCTATCTGATCAAAACAACTTACATCTATAAACACAGCAAAGTTGAAATAAAGAGGTCAGCCCTATAAAGATGTGATATTGATATGTAGCCAAGATAGAATAAAGTAATAAGCTGAATAAAGGTGGGATATCAGAGCTAGATTAAAGAGGTCAGCCATATAAAGTTGTGATATAAGAAAACAGTTTAGATAGAATTTAGGGGAATCAAAAGTGTTAAATGAGGGTTCAAGAGATATATGACAGTTCAAAGTTGTTAGATGAGACTTCGGAGTATTATATGAGGACTCAGCAGTATTAAATGAAAATTCAAAAGTATTATTCCAAAGTGTTATATTAATATCCAAGAGTGTTAGATGAGAGATTAAACTAGTACACGGAGTTAATTATATCCTCGTAGTATTCTTACATACAGATGTTCACTAGCTAACATATACACTGTCAAAATGTAAATGTTTATTGCAAAAAAACACCTCTGAATTGAAGCATTTCTTATGCAAGATTAATAAATATGTCGATATATATATATTGTCTCATTTTACGTTAGTGAAATGTGCGAAGTAGATTTTATCGTGTAATTCACCAAACCCACATGTATTTATATCAAATAAAAAATGGATTTATATATTTTCAGTGGTTTGAGCGTAACAATATCGTTAGGAACTTACAATCTTTTTATTCTCTGAGGCCTGAGATATTCTTGAAATATTTTATCTACTGAACTCTTAATAATCGGCAACCGTTACATAAGTATCAAATATTTGAATTAATATGTCTGAAAGTTTTGATTTTGAGAGACATATATCTATTCTGAGTCCCAATAAGTGTAGGGTAAAAATGTTATAAAACTGTCAACCTGTATGTAATAAAATTCCTCAGTTAATAGAAGCAGTTATAACAAAATACGTATATATTAGTGGTGTAAAAACTTTGAGAAAAGTAAAAGACAAGATAAAACTTAAAGTAATGATACTTAAACTCTTTATTATAAATATTTCAATTTAGCACTTTGGAAGCAATATCAGCCCTCTCTCTGACCTTCTAAAAAACAATTTTTAATATTTTGTCAAAATTGAAGTAAAATTCGAAATATAATAGCTAAGGAGAAATTCCTTTAAATTAAGATTTCTAAATACTTTTTCATTATTTTTACTTTTTTTTAAAGTAACATAAATTAGAATAAAATATCACCCAATTTACAATATAAGACGCAAGTGCGAAGAATAAATGAATAAGTAAATAATCGTGAAGCTAGTTTTGAAAAAAGGAGAGAAATCGGATTTGGAAGTTACAAGTTTTAAGAATAAATAAAATTGGAGCAGGTTTTAAAAGTACTACGTTAGTGCAACATGTTCGCGTGCAATATTATATCTACCTTAAATGTTTTTTAGTAATATCCGTAAATGTATTTAATTTGTAAATAGACAGAGCGGTATTGATTTCGATTTATTGATGAGATTAACAATGATAATTTGAAATGCAAAAAGCTGATTATTTTATATTAATTAACCTATACAATTTGATTTAATAGTAAGTCAAACGTTAGAAATTTAATAAAAGAATTAAGTAGTAGCGTTTATTTATTTATTTATTTTCAATGTCTTAAGTACTAAGTTGGAATATATGATAAGAGCCAAAGGGAGAGAGAGTTAACTCAAAAATATCAGATAATCAGTTATGCGTGAATGTGTAAAATAAATACGTTATTTTTAAAACTTAGGCCACTAGATGTCACTATACTTGCTATGTCAAAGTTACAGCCTGATACCTTAATACTCGAGCCAGAAGCAGCCAGAATATACTGGATATGATACATAATACTATACCACCCCACCCTAATGACGCAGACCATCCCATCGTAAATTCCCTGGTTCGTAAGTACTTCATGGGTAATCCTTTGTCCATAACTGTACTTGTGTAGACGCCCTCTGGTTTTACTCTTTTGAAATACATGAAAGCGAGAGTGAACAATCCGAACAGAGCTGAAATAGAGTATCAATATAATTTTAGTTAAGAAAAGAATAAAAATAATATCTTAAGATAGTAGTTAAAATATGTTTCAAAATACAGGGATCTAAATATCTTGATTATAAATATTTTGTGTCAGTTGTACAGTTATATTCATATCGTAGGGTAGTATTATTTTGTGTCAGTTGGACAGTTATATTCATATTGTTGGGTATTATTATTTTGTGTCAATCGTAGAGTTACATTCATATTGTTGGGTATTGTTATTAAGCCAGTTCAAAAGCAGGCAGATCATCTTATTAAACAATAAATAAATAAATGATATTGTGCCTTCTCCTGATTCTGATTTATAAATGGCTCATATGTAATTGATAAATATCACATATCACCAATTTAATCTAGTTCATACCAATATATAATACAACGAGCGTCTCAACTACTCCCATGTCTGTCGTTAACCAATCCGGCCTGATGAGTCCTGGTATTAGGCGAAACGACTCGCCGGCACTGGATACAGCAGAGAACCTACCTTCACTCAGAATACCTTACATTTATACTGCAAAATCCAGTAATGGTAGATTAATACACCAGTATGAAACGTGTGTGGACCAGGACTTACGTTTCTATTGACTGTAAAATTCTGTAATGGTAGACTATTACACCAGTACGAAACGTGTGTGGATCAGGACTTACGTTTCTACTGACTGTAAAATCCAATAATGGTAGACTATTACACCAGTACGAAACGTGTGTGGATCAGGAGTTACGTTTCTACTGACTGTAAAATCCAATAATGGTAGACTATTACACCAGTACGAAACGTGTGTGGATCAGGAGTTACGTTTCTACTGACTGTAAAATCCAATAATGGTAGACTATTACACCAGTACGAAACGTGTGTGGATCAGGACTTACGTTTCTACTGACTGTAAAATCCAATAATGGTAGACTATTACACCAGTACGAAACGTGTGTGGATCAGGACTTATGTTTTTACTAACTGTAAAATCCAATAATGGTAGACTATTTCACCAGTATGAAACGTGTGTGGATCAGGATTTATGTTTCTACTGACTGTAAAATCCAATAATAGTAGACTATTACACCGGTATGAAACGTGTGTGGATCAGGACTTATTTTTTTACACTGACTGTAGCGATTAACAACTTATTATAAGCAATTTGTTTCACCTGAAATATAAGCTACATAAAGAAATATTGAATAAAAACATTATTCTTGACGTTCTTTCAGATTGCTAAAAGAGATTGCACCAGAGAAATATTGGTTTACAGTTCGTGACAAACAGATTGTACTTGATGTTTGTTTTACCAAGTTGCAAAGCTGCACAATGGGCTCTTTGCGCTGTGCTCACCACGGTGATCGAACCCTGAGTTCTAGCGTTATAAGGTAACACTTGAAACGAGTTGTTGATGTATTTCCTTCATCTCTTCTAGCCCCCTCCCCAATGGCACAGCGGTATGGTTGCGGACTTACAACGCTAGAAACCGGGCTTCGATACAGATAGCCCATTGTGTAGCTTTGTGCTTAACTATAAACAAACAAACTCTCTTCGTTGTTTATAGAGAGAAACGGATTTTATAACAACTTTTTTATCGTTCTCAAAGAGGAGATTTCATAGCTAAAAGTCTATAGTTTTATTTAGAAATTTATAATGGGCTATCTGTACCGTGTCCATAGAAGCTCGGTTTTTAGCGTCATTAGCCTTCAGACTTACTGTTGCGCCACAAGAGGGGGCAGGATTATAAAAAGTAACCATCAATTCCAACAATATATTTTTGAAAAAAATCGTTAGATTTCCCCAAAAAATCTTTCACCTTTGTACAATTGAATTTTAAAAGCCTTAGCTTTGTTAGAGTATTGTCAAACTAGAGATCCTTGTGACAAAAATGTTAAATATTTTAAGCAAATAACTCCACCTATCGGCCAAGAAAAATATTACACAAGAAACTAATAGTTTAGGAAGAGAAATGACCTTATTCAAGTACGAAGCCTAACAAAGTATCACTAATCATAACACAGTATCAAGAAAGCAAACAGTCATAACATAAAATACACCTACCGGCCAGAAAAAACATTACGCCAGTGACCATTACAGCAGATATTTGTCTCTTAATGAGGCCAAAGGATCCTACAATGGCACAAGCACCTAACAAAATCAGACTGACCATGGCACAAGACATGCCTAGGTTACGCATACCTGACGAAAGAATGAAACATTCATTACACATCCAAAGTTAAAATAAAACTATAAATACAATAATTATTTATTTATTATGGTAAATCAAGAAGCATCCGTTGTTTTAAAAGGATATTTATATATATATGTGTAACGGTCACAAATTGTTCATACTTTCACGATTTCCCTATTTGATCAATCCTGTAAATGGAAAGTGTTCTGTAGCTAATGATGTCCTCGTTATTGTAACTACTCAAGTATCCACTAACAAGGCTGGAAGAAATATTTATTTTGTTGTAATAATTAATATGTAGAAGGTGATTTAAAAAAACAAACAACTGGATCTCTTTATTCGTATTGACTAGTCTCAAGTTGTTTGATATTTGAATTATCTATAGTTTTCATATTATATAGCTATAGGTGTAGATTCGATGTTTCTTTCTGTAGAGGAAATAAAATGAACTGGATTTTTCTTCTGAAGAACACATAGTCAGTGAAAATGGCGTAATTTTAACTCTTTTTTTTTCTGAAATTATTGGTTGAATAATAATAATTATTATTATTTGATAATAAAATATTTTAATTCGTTACTATGTATTAGTTTTTTATTATATTGCATATATTACTTTGATTTACTATGATTATGTACTTATTTATATTATGTTTTCACTACTTTGATTTACCATGGCTGTACTGCCAAGCCAATATTGTATATTGTTCTTTCACTTCTTTGATTTACCATGGCTGTACTGCCAAGCTAATATTGTATATTGTTCTTTCACTACTTTGATTTACCATGGCTGTACTGCCAAGCCAATATTGTATATTGTTCTTTCACTACTTTGATTTACCATGGCTGTACTGCCAAGCCAATATTGTATATTTTTCTTTTACTACTTTGATTTATCATGGCTGTACTGCCAAGCCAATATTGTACACTGTTCTTTCACTACTTTGATTTACCATGGCTGTACTGCCAAGCCAATATTGTATATTGTTCTTTCACTACTTTTATTTAGCATGGCTGTACTTCCAAGCCAATACTGTACGTTGTTCGTTGACTACCTTGATTGTTTATTTGTGTGTAATTAAGCACAAAGTTACACAATGAGCTATCTGTGCTCTGCCCGGTTTCTAGTGTTGTAAGTCCGCAGACATACACTACCTTTATTTACCAAGATTATACGCTGCTAAGCCTATAATTACTCTACTTCTTACAACTTTAATTTGCTGTATTATAAACTATTATTATTAATTAATTTGTTTACTAAATCAGTTATTACTGTTTCTCTATTAAGTTTTGTGAAGAAACGTAGATAGTTTAACATGAATTTATAATAGACGTACATCCACTTATCTGCACTGTTACATATTATGTATCTTTGCAAGCTAAACTTAATTAATTTAGGTGATATTTTGTAAAATGTTTTATGTGAGGTTAAATCCAATAATATCTTATGCAACTTCATTTATCTTTTCGCGTTTCTAATTATTCTTTATAGATACAACAATATTATTTCAATCAGTCAAGTTGTGTATTTATTGATCTGTTTGTTTCTGTTAACATCGTCCCTAATTATTCTTTATAGATACAACAAGCTTATTTCAATCAGTCAAGTTGTGTATTTATTGATCTGTTTGCTTCTGTTAACATCGTTCCTAATTATTTAATTGCAGATACAACAAGCTTATTTCAATCAGTCCAGTTGTGTATTTATTGATCTGTTTGCTTCTGTTAACATCGTCCCTATTATTCTTTACAGATACAACAAGATTATTTCAATCAGTCCAGTTGTGTATTTATTGATCTGTTTGTTTCTGTTAACATCGTCCCTAATTATTCTTTACAGATACAACAAGATTATTTCAATCAGTCCAGTTGTGTATTTATTGATCTGTTTGCTTCTGTTAACATCGTCCCTAATTATTCTTTACAGATACAACAAGATTATTTCAATCAGTCCAGTTGTGTATTTATTGATATGTTTACTTCTGTTAACATCGAGCAGGCAAAATATAGAAACAATAATATTTTACCGTTACTATAGGAAAATTTTACAATTTGAAATGTATGAATTCATCAGAGCTAGAATTTCTGTCAGGAAAGTACTTTTGAAAATACAAATGTCAGTATTAATTAATTAAATAAACTAGTGTTTGAATCAATCAATATATTTGCTATTAAGTTAGTTTATATTAATAAAAGTTTAGATCTATAGTTGTTTACTGAAGTTGTCTAATTGGAAATCTTATCCTTTTCACAAATAAATTAATTCAATTTAATTATTCAAATTCCATGTGACGTGAGGCAAGACAGTTTTTAAATGTTTCCGAAATATTAGAAGATAGAATTTTAATTCCGTTAAAAATGTCTAAAAAATAAGCATGGATACTTACGAGCCAACCACGTGTTTCTGAATACCATGCCCTCTGGTGTTAAGTAAGATACGCACACCGGGGGAGAAAATCCATCTGTTAAAAGTCTTGTTCGATCTTCTTCTGAACACGAAAAATAAACAAAAGGAGTAAAATGTTTAGCGTGTACATGTAAAATATATTACTTTTGTATCTTTATGCTAATATTGTTTCGTACAGAAAATAAAAAAGACGAAATATATATTTTATCGGATCGCAATATATATACATATATATATACCGTGGATTGTTTGCGGAGAGCGATTTGGCGCCAACGAGACTCCAGCCCAAGATCCTCGGGTTCAAAGTCTGGTAAGCTAACCACTAGGCCACGTGTGGCCCAGTTTTAAAGAAATTGAACTAAGCTGCGCATTATAAGCCCTTATATGCACAAAATTTTAAGTTATTATCATCATTTTTTATCGAGAGATAAAATCTGAAAGCCGTAGCTAACATACTCAGTTTTACAGTTTCTCCAAATTATCTTACTATATTAATCCAATTTTTACTACATCAACGATTTATATTGTGTGTCAGAAACTTACTTTTTAATAATATATATACTAATGTAAGTATTTGGGCGTGTTAGGCTTAGGATTCTTCTACAGTAGGTGTCTGTGAATTGCTGGCGATAAATTCGACAATAAACGAACAGCACGTACTTCACTTGTTTTGTGAATAATTATATTCCAAACAAGTTAAACGCATATAGAAAATTCTCTACACTAGGAAGATCATAGTTGTATCTTAAACACTATACAGTTCTCTTCTTCTTGTAAAAAGTCCATTTAGGCCTAATCAGTTGCTTTAGAATTCAGTTGACAAGCCGAACTATTTTTCTCTATTTATATCGCAATAGTATCCCTCTATAATTCACTTACGCTGTCGCGTGAGTTTACGCATTTATATCCTAACAGGGTGGTTGGCCTTTGGAATGGGTTGCCTTCAAACGTTGTAGAGGCAGTAAATTTAAGTGAGTTTAAGAAAAAGTTTGATAAGTATATAAATGATAAGGGCTGGCTTTAAGATTTTTTCTTT
>NW_013673784.1:26753-32699 GCF_000517525.1 Limulus polyphemus
AATTTAGTTTAGAGGATGGAACAGTCGAGATGGACCAATAGGTCCAATGTTGTCCCAAAACATTATGTTACGTAACTTTCTTGGAACCCCCTACATCTTTTATGTACGTTGTTCTTGTTGCCTTCTTAGTGTAAGGATACACAATGGGATTGCTGTGCGTCTGTCCACCATGGGGAATCAAACTCTAAACTTTAGAACTATAACTCCGTAAGCTTACCACTGACCCTCAGGAGGTGATGGTGTAGACAGATTAGTATAATACAATATATTTATAATATTCATATGAATGTCCTCCGTGTTACGAAAAATACAAACAATTAAAGTACAATTTCTTACTGGAGTTAGTTCACTTGTTTATCGGCATCAATTCAAAGGGAAAACGATTTAGTAGTATCTTAGAAACTATATTATTTTTTTTTCAGTTAGTATATTAGTAGAGCTCAAAATGCTAAAAATAAGTAATAATTTATAATAAATAGTATGTTATTTAACGATGAGTATAAGAAATATATTTTCTAAATGTTTGTTAGTTTTTAGCACAAAGCCACACATTTGGCTAGCTACGCTCTGTCCATCGCGAGGAATCGAACCCCGGATTTTAACTTTAAAAATCCATAAAATATACCGCTGGCCTGATACAAGACCCCATTCATTAATAAAAACTACATTTTAATGGAAATGATACGGATTGGCCATTAAGGACTACTTTATCATGTCAATCTAAGCCTGGTAAGGCTTGTGTTTGCTATAATATTTATCAAGCTCCATGTTACGAAGGAGAAGGATGAAATCATATTATCGGATCGAGTGCACTTAAAGACTGCTAAGGGCATTTGATGTAATACTCTTGGAACCTTTATTAATCATTCAAGGTTTTTTTTAATCCCAATTTGAAGCACGTACGTCAAGAAAAAGATGAATTATTTATCAGAACAGACCCATCTCGAACCTCTTGGTCAGGATCTAGCAATATTTGGGTTTGTTTTTACTTTCGCACAAAGCTACAGGAAGGCTATCTGCGCTTGCTGTCTCTAATTTAGCAGCTGGTCAACATCACCCATTGCCAATCTTTGCACTTTTTGAATAGCGAGATTGATTGCCAAGTTATAACGCTCCCTCGACTTACTTAAATGACGGGGATTCAAACCTGCGACCCTCAGATTGCGATTCGAGTGCCTTAACCACCAGGCCATTAGCACGAACTAACGACACCAGGAAAATCTAATTATGTACGTGGAAAAGGTACTGACACCTAGGAAGACGGGGGTGGGGTGGGTGTATGACGTAAAACTATAATTTTCTATTTACACGTGAGATGGCGTTCTAAATTATGAACCTGTCACTCTTAAAATAAAATTATTTACTCGGGAAAACAAATATGTAGCTTGCAAAAAAAATCTTAAATTACTTTGGTATGCTTATATACTCTGTGCATAGTTTTTATTTTTTAATTAACCTCGTCATTAATATTTATCAGTCCAATAAGTTATCTCTCTCTCTCTGATAATGACTAAGAGTTAGTAAACTTCTTTCACTCTCTTTATTGATTTTATTCACTCACTCCGGAAGCACTTACTGAAAGCTTGAGGTTCTGAACACCTGCTCATTTTACATAAATCTATTCTTCATTGATTGATTATAAGAAAGCACGACTTCAGCTGAATAAAGAAGTTTTATTTGTTCATCCAACGCGCACGTGAGAGTTAGTAGAATGGACTTGTTTTTTTGTGCGTGAGTTTATAAGCAAATCAAGCTACATAGGTTAATATCAGGCTAGCCTTGGATCATCCCGAACTCTTATCACGCTAGATTGTAGTGTTATACAGCATGGCTCACTTCTCATTAACGAACCCACATTAATACCCAATAACTAACCCACATTAATACCCATTAACGAACCCACATTAATACCCAATAACTAACCCACATTAATACCCAATAACTAACCCACATTAATACCCAATAACTAACCCACATTAATACCCAATAACTGGCCCACATTAATACCCAATAACTGACCCACACGGGTTAGTTATTGGGTATTAATGTGGGTTAGTTATTGGGTATTAATGTGGGTTAGTTATTGGGTATTAATGTGGGTTAGTTATTGGGTATTAATGCGGGTTAGTTATTGGGTATTAATGTTAATACCTAATAACTAACCCACATTAATACCCAATAACTAACCCACATTAATACCCAATAACTAACCCACATTAATACCCAATAACTAACCCACATTAATACCCAATAACTAACCCACATTAATACCCAGAAACAAACCCGTATTAATAGCTAATATAGAACTCACATTAATAATCAATAACAAACCCATATTATACCCATTAACTAACCCACATTAATAACCAATAACGGACCCGCATTAATACCTAATAACAAACCCGCATTAACACCCAATAAGATATACACATTAATACCCAATAAGATATACACATTAATACCCAATAATTAGCCCAAATCAATACCCAAATGAATTCATAATGTTATCATATAAAGACCTTTAAATTTCGCTTTATTCTAAGATTCGATAGTTCTTTCCTAGTAACATATAAATAGTCCATCAAGTTAAGTATTGATATCTTTTCGATCTAAATTATTGTAATTTGAAAAGCTTATTTGCTTTATTTTATTACAAATAGTGTTTGTGGTCTATATTGTGAAACTCTCTTCACACGACGATTTATTACAAATAGTGTTTGTGGTCTATATTTGTGAAACTCTCTTCTCACAACGAAAACGAATACAAAATTTCTAAAACAAATACAAACATATCAAGATCATTCATTCGAAGTTTGGATGTAGAAAATCTTTATTTTCATGCTTATAACAGTTAATAGCTGATTAAAATATTAGCATATTATGACCTCATATACACAACAGAAACTGACGAATTTAACAAAACAAGCCAACTGTTTCTCAAAAGCTTGAGCCCAATATATAAAATGTAAAATGTAAAAAATAAACTCCTTATTTGAGACTTAAAAACCAAAGGTTTGATTAGTAAGAATAATGAATACGGCGGTGTAGATAATGTATACTTGTTTGTTTATTGGTTTTAAGCACAAAGCAACACATTTACACAATGGACCATCTTTGTTGTGCCCACCATGGGTGTCGAAACCCGGTTTTGAGCGATATAAGTCCCTAAAGCTTACTGCTGAGCCACCGAGAGGAATTCTCGAAAGGATTTTGTTTGACGATAAACACAAAGATACATAACGGGCTATCAGTGCTATGCCCACCACGGGTATGGTTTTTAACATTATAAGCCTTCAGCCTTACCGCTGTGCCTTGGGAGGGAGGGAGGGGCTAATGTATATTCTGATATCAACTTACAATAAATGGAATGAACTAATAAGTATAGTTGTTGGTATCTATGGTAATATCTGCTACAACGTTGTTGTTTTTTTTTCTCACTGTATTTGTTCTTCTTCGCCAACGATTAAAGTTCCACAGCTATGCGTGTATCTTTGTAGCTTTGCGTTGCTAAGCAACATGAAATTGATTTTCCCTAAGGATTCGTTTCCACACTGATGTTATGGAGGCTGTCTTGTCAGTACTAGCATCGCATATCAAAATAAACGTTTTTTCCTACCTGTTTCCGATGAGCTAAATAGAAACACTATGTAAAATTTTCCAGACTCGTACACTTACATGCAATCTATCAGATTATGGTCTTGCATTTTAGTTATTTAATAAAATTGAAGAAATCCGTAGGTGTATATTCATACGTACAAGTTCACGCGCGCAGACTCACAAACATTTGTATTCTTGTGAACGGTAAACGTTCTTTTTCGAGTTGTTCTTAAGGAATTAACTAAATTAACCTAAACCAACTTGACTTTGAAAAGTCTATTATCGAGAAATACATCACGGTTTTCTATTAGTAACCTCATCTACTTTGATCTAATGTTCACTGGCTCAGTTAGGACCAATTAGAGGAGGGGGAGGGAAGCAGGAGGACCATTTGTCCCGGGCCTCAATCTCAAAGGAGGCCTCAAATTTAGACACATATTTTTTTTATATTTTTTTGCGTTTGTTAAGTTTCATAGCTTGCCAAAGTGTGACACACGCACTCTCTCATTTTAGACCTGCAAACTATATATACAAATTAAATATAAAAATTAGGTTTCACTTTTCTTTTGGGCTAATGATTGTCCTATTTTTTATTTTTGTGATAGGCAGGGGCCTCAAAAGACAGAAGTGACGCTGGCCCAGTATGGCCTGTTAGTAAGCATACCCGGAACTGTGACTCCGAAATCTCAGATTTGGCGTTCCTTTGCCACAAACACGCGATATACACTTTAGTATCGTGGGTACAACAAAAGAGTATAGGTCGAATCCCACTATTTGGTGAGAAACGAGTAACTGAACATTTTGATGGGTGAATGAGTGTCGTTCCTCTAGATTATCATTTCGAAATTAGGAACGGCTATGTGTGGATAAACTTTATATAACTTTATGCGACTATCCAAAACAAACTATTCGCAGATAGCTCTTGTGTTGCTCTGAGCGAAAATTCGAAAACAAAGAAACGCGCACCATTATTTGTAGCACGATTCGTGTCGTCTATATCGGGAGGGACTTTTACATGTGAAAAGTTAATGTTTCGTGTATACCACGAGTAACGATCAGTCACTGACATGAATCTTTTTATCTGTTTATGTTCATGTTAACTCAATCACAATTCCAGCTGCACAAGCAATTGGATCAATGCGTCGATTTTAATTGTCGACAAATTGCAAAACTGTCAAACATTGATTCGTAATATACCTTAATAGAAGGATTGGTGATTAATCCAGGGATTGGTGTTTAATACAAGAATTGGTGTTTAATACATGGATTGGTGTGTTATACAAGGATTGGTGTTTAATACAAGGATTGGTGTTTAATACATGGATTGGTGTTTAATACAAAGATTGGTGTTTAATACAAGAATTGGTGCTTAATACATGGATTGGTGTTTAATACATGGATTGGTGTTTAATACAAGAATTGGTGTTTAATACAGGGATTGGTGTTCTTGTTTTTTTTGGCTACAGAGTTGGCTATCTGCGCTCTGTTCACGGCAAGGAATCGAACATCCAATTATAGCGTTGTAATAGTACAGGGAATTGGGCTTCCTTAGAAAATATTAATCAACGTTTTTTTTGTTGTTTTGTTTTTTACGAAAATGCTGGTATTAGCTGATATATACCGCGCAAAGTTGAAAAGTTTGGAAACCATTGAACTTTCTAAAAAACGTTGTAATATGGCCTTAGCTATGAAGAAACGTTGAAGTACACGCTATTGATTATTACTAAGCCTAAGAAGGCCTTCCCAATTATACTTTAGACTAGAATATAATACCACGCCTTCTATCATTTGGATAACCTGGTAATTTTACTGTTTCTAATTTTTGTAGGTTTTGCAACTGTATTACTGGTTTTCACAGAAATAAATGAGTGTTTATTGCAAAAGTCGACAAATTACACACCTGAGATAGAGTAATTTTATCTATCTGAAGAAAGCTGAAACGGAAAATGACTCTAATGTGATATGGCTGAGTTCTATCATCACGACATACCATTCGCGAAGCACGTGTCAGTAAACGTTCAAAAAGATAATACAGTTAAAGCACAATGTTTGCGATTTCGTGGTTTTTTTATATTTTTCCATAATTTTTAGAACCGATTTGATTTTACAGCTCCTTATTAAGGCCCATCCTGTCCAAAACAATTGTTTTTACAGCTCCTTATTAAGGCCCATCCTGCCCAAAACAATTGTTTTTACAGCTCCTTATTAAGGCCCATCCTGTCCAAAACAATTGTTTTTACAGATCCTTATTAAGGCCCATCCTGTCCAAAACAATTGTTTTTACAGCTCCTTATTAAGGCCCATCCTTCACAGTTTATAATTTTTTTACGGAAACGTACACAGTTGAAT
>NW_013673785.1:0-6679 GCF_000517525.1 Limulus polyphemus
GTAGGGACGACAATGTTAGAATGTATAAATATGATGTAGGGACGACAATGTTAGAATGTATAAATATGATGTAGGGACGACAATGTTAAAATGTACACATATGATGTAGGGACGACAATGTTAAAATGTACAAATATGATGTAGGGGCGACAATGTTAAAATGTACAAATATGGTGCAGGGACGACAATGTTAAAATGTACACATATGATGTAGGGACGACAATGTTAAAATCCTTAGGAACAGGCTATCACTAAACACGGTATTACTTAGTATAAATTTTAAAAAATCATAGTTCTAGTGTAAATGATGTTATCATTACCCCTTGAAGTTGTTCCTTTAAGTACAGAGTAAATCAGGAATTACCAGCCAATAACAGACGAACGTTAGATGACTGTAGCATGTAGACTACTCAATGCTTTGTACACTATACAATCGGTGTCTTTAGGGAGCCAACCTCTATATCATGTATGAAATCAAGGGGTTAAAAACAAATCAATACACGTAATATTGAATTTTATTACACACATTCATATAATACACTAATTTTCAGTCGGGGGGGGGAGTCACAAAATAAGTAATAAAAACATTTCGTAAATGTAAAATGATGTATGGATTGCAGTGCCATAAAGAATGCAAACGTGAATATAGGGAAGATACAGCCATATATTTTTATATGTTTTTTTTTTTCTTACTGTAGATTCCTTAACATTAAGTCCCAAGCAGTCAAGATTATAACCAGTGATAATTAATAATTTGTTATATTCAATTGTATGGTATAGTATCAATATCTGAGGTCATTCTCCAAGTGCAATGAAGAAACTGACAAAACTGATATGATATTAACAATATATATATATTACCATTGAATTATGAAAATATAATAAATGTTCACTTATCAACCTACTTTTTTTTGGTTTAAACAAGTAATTAAAAATATTTTTCAAAAAATAAGTGTGATGTAGAGATAGAAATGCTAAAACGTACAGAAACAAAGTAGGAATGAATATACTAAACCACACGAAAATCACTACATAAGTAGTGTTAAATTCCTGTCAGTTGTATAAATTCAGGTTTGAATAAAAGCATTTAAACTGAATAGTGCTATACAGTCTTACTGAATACTTATGTAGGGACTTTTGTATGTTTTTTTGTGTATTCATCCCTATCTTGCTTCTGTACATTTTAGTATTGTCGTTCCTACATCATATGTGTACATTTTAGCATTGTCGTCCCTGCATCATATTTGTACATTTTAGTATTGTCGTTCCTACATCATATGTGTACATTTTAACATTGTCGTCCCTACATCATATGTGTATATTTTATCATTGTCGTCCCTACATCATATGTGCATATTTTAACATTGTCGTCCCTACATCATATGTGTAGATTTTAACATTGTCGTCCCTACATCATATGTGTAGATTTTAACATTGTCGTCCCTACATCATATGTGTACAAAGTTGGGTTATAGCTTTATCTGATCACCTAATTGCCATTATCCAGTGTTTCACAGCTTGTGGGACTCTCAGTATCATTGAAAAGTGTTGCTAAAGGGGAGAACTGGGAATTAGTTAAAGAGCCAAAGTGTTCATCTTTCTTTTTCCTCTTTCAACGCTAGCCAGAAAAATGTTTGAAGTTTTCGCAGTGATTTTAGTACGAAAAAAAAGTCATTTTATAAGCAAACTTATAATATAAGAATCGTTTTTAACAGAAAACATACATGTTTGGACGAAAGAACCATAAAATGTGCTTAGAAGATTAATACGGGTATCGGTGGGTACTTAAATAAAGAGGAATAAGAAGTACAAATAAAGATTGGATTGTGTACGAACTATGGAATTATTGCACAACATAAAATTATTTCTCACAAGTACGGTAGTACGTAATATGTACGGATGGACCGAGAAAAGAAAATGGCTGCCGCTTTCGATCTATTACTCTATGTTGCTCGCAAATAACTGCCAAAGTTGAGTTATAGCTTTATCTGATCACCTAAGTATGAACAATGACAAACTTCTAGGCTGCCCTAGTAAGTGCCCAAGTAAAAGACACGAAATGTATAAACACGAAGAAAGAGAGTGTTTGTTTTTATCATTTTTGGTTTTCGGTTCCAGCTAGGGAGACCAGATTACACATCTAGTGACAAGTATGGCTGAACAGCGAGTGATATATATAGTCAGGATTTTTCTCCTAATTTTGGATCGACAGACTAGTAGAGATAAGGCAGCTAGTCAAGAGCATCCGCCCGCCAACTCTTCGAATGCTCTTGTCTGCTCAAATAATAGGCTTTGACCATAGTTCTATTTTATAGCGCACCCGTGGCCTCATAGTGCAAAACGCAATTTTGCAGCGAAGGGACGCGAGCCATGAACCTTCGGATTCACAGTCCTGCACGCTTAGTGGTTAACATGAAAATTGTATATAGATTGAAGGCTTCTTCCAGCCTATTATCTCAAAAGCTTGTGTTATGTCACATAAAATAAGTATTTCAAAACGACCAGGTATGGATAAAAGAACTGAGTCGTGCGTTTCGCCAGCTCGTCAGGTATACAAGTAACGTTGAATTGCAGCATTAACTGTATTAAATATTACGTTCATACACGACTAAAAAAAAAAGGGAACGCAAAATGAAGTGAAAAATAATAGAGCTTTCCGTTCGAAAACGCGCAGTTTTATCAGGTGAAATGTAGCTGAGAATGCCAGCATTCAAGAGTACGATAACGTTCTTGCATAACTGAAATTGCGTGATGATCAGGAATTCGATATTTGATTTTAGGCGATACCGTTTTGAAGTAGATGTTATCGTTTTCTCCAGTATATTTGTCCTGATAAGCTCTAACAGAGAATCATATATTTCTAAGATAGTTTTATATGATAAATGCATCAGTTTTTATAAAGCTCAAACTCAGAAAAAAAAAAAAATCAGACAAATAGTGTTTGCACATCAGAATATTCCTTAAATTTTCACAACGTTTTTTCTTTGCCATAACTATTGCTTGTGTTATTAGATGTATGTTGTTTGTTTGTTTGTTTTTGAATTTCACGCAAAGCTACACGAGGGCTATCTGCGCTAGCCGTCCGTAATTTAGCAGTGTAAGACTAGCGGGAAGGCAGCTAGTCATCACCACCCACCGCCAACTCTTGGGCTACTCTTTTACCAACGAATAGTGGGATTGACAGTCACATTATAACGCCACCACTGCTGAAAGAGCGAGCATGCTTGGTGTGACGGGGATTCAAACCCGTAACCCTCAGATTGGGAGTCGAGTGCCCTAACCACCTGGCCATTAGATGTATTAAAATTCCGACTCGTTATTTTTAGGTTTTTGTTCTAAAAGCTTCATATCGAAACGTTTAAATTTGATATAATACATAACAGTATAGGTCGCTTTGCGATACAAGGTATTTACTGTACTGCTACGTAATATATATATAGAAAATAACTTGTGTCGTGAAACGACCTATACTGTTACGTATTATATATTGCGACACTTGTCATTTGCTATACATTATATGTAGCAGTATAAAAATGGCGAGAAAAACAACGTAACTTATCAAATTTCCTTCATTATCCATTTTGTGTGAACCTATGCGTTTATAGAAAGTCATACATAACAGACATGCCTGGTGGTTATGGCACTCGACTTGAAATCTGAGTCACGCGAGCTCGAATTACGCTCCCGAACATGCTCGCCTTTTCAGCCGTGGGGGCGTTATAACGTGGCGGTCAATCCCACTATTCGTTGGTAAAAGAGTAGCCCTAGAGTTGGCGGAGAGTGGTGTTGACTAAAGGCCCTCCATCTAACCTGTTACTTCAAAAATAGCCCTCGAGTAGCTTTGCGCGAAAGTAGAAACAAATAAACACATTGGACCAATAATTCTAAGATGACACGGTTGTATATATATATATATATATATGTTACCTAAAGTCTTTTGCTGTGTTGTAAATTTTATCTCTTGTAAATAAATTAAGAACGAAAATGTACCGCAATGGTATTATCACTTGCCAAAATGACTTAAAACTGTGTAGAATAACATTATGTTCGTTCAATCACACGCTATATACTCACGCTCAAGCAGTTTGCTTGTTTATTAGGAACTTTAGACGGAAAATCTCTAATTGTTTCCGACTGTGCAACTTATAACTAGTTTATTTACCTGCCCTCCCCCCAGTGGCACAGCGGTATGTCTGCGGACTTACAACGCTAAAAACCGGGTTTCGATACCCGTGGTGAGAAGAGCACAGATAGCCCTTTGTGTAGCCTTATGCTTAACTACGATTTATGTCTTAATGATACTTTAGTATGGGCATAATAGATCTGGAAGGTTTGTTGTTGTTTTTGCTATAATATAGTTTCGATACTGTTTAGTTTTACATTTTCTATATTTGGATTGCGAAAACTATTTTCACGCAACAGAAAAAAGGAAAGTGTTATTTTACACACGATGTAACAAATAGATGGTTATATGAAGTACGAATGCTGGCAGTCAGTTAGGGAGATAAAGCGTTGGAACATACTACGAAGTAGGTTTCAGGTTTAACTTAACTTCAACCCTGAGCCATGACTAAAGAGAGGAAGGGTATGTTTGGTGCAAGTTGGAGATAATATTGTTAGTGTAATCCTATGTAGTTTCTACACGTTTTTTAATCTTGATGAGAAATGAATTGGGATGCTGATTCCAGCTAAGTAGGCTGCGCTCCTGTCTTCAATTGGTCTCTCTTATGATTGGCTGTTGGTTCCGCAAGTCCGTCCCCGCTAAGCAATACATATGCTACCAAAACTAGTTAGTATAGCTGCTTGAAGAGGTGAAAATGACTCCCCCCTTTTTTTTTAAGACAGGGCATGATGTCAGTGAAGTACCTAAGAACATAAATGCAGGTTTAATCAGTACGATCCTGGCGGTGAAATGTCCAGATGTCTGAAGAACTATGAGAAGCAGTGTTCTGAAATTGTAGTTATCAATATTTTGGATGACACGACCTCATCTCACCAAAGTAGGCCATATCACACACGTTTAGCAGTTAAAGGAGAGGGTAATGTCCACCACTGTCCGTACAAATCCCAGGTCGAAACACAAGTTGATCAACGCTACGCTTCTCATTAGAAAGTTGAATAATTTTCAGTTTAAAAAAAAAAACACCAATAAAAAAAAAGTCTGCGTTAGCCGATGACTAGCAAGCCAGACAAAGTAAAGAGTATGGGTAAGGGACGCTATAGGAAGAACTTACCATGTCTTATTCTGGAAGTTGTGTATTCAAGATAGTAATGAGTATTTGGGTAGCAGGTTTCGAAATGTTCACGTGCGATTATGAGTTTGTTTCTTTTACAGCCCGGAAGCTAACGCCGATGGCGACATTTTAGTCAAATAGGTTAGCTCTTGTACAAAATCATGTTAACTATATTACCTCTGTTTGTAAATCCACCCACAAAATCCTCTGATCGATCCCAGTTTCAGCGATGGCCCAAGACTTTAGCAATATTTCTACTGCTTCTCATACAGCCGGGGATAGGGTGCGGACCCGGTCGTGGCAGTGGCATCAGACGGAGATCCCGCAAGCTTACCCCATTAGTTTTTAAACAGTACGTGCCAAATGTTGCTGAGAATACTTTAACAGCAAGTGGACTGGTGGAAGGAATAATTAGACGAGATGACGAGCGATTTAAGGAATTAGTGCCGAATTACAACTTGGATATCATATTTAAAGACGAAGAAGGAACTGGTGCCGATCGACTCATGACTCAAGTAAGTTAAGTGATATTGGTACGAAACTGTAACAGTAGAAGTTTAAAACTGTGAAGTAATGTCGACAATCCAACTCGTACCGTACATCATTACGCTTGTAACTGATGTTTAGCGAGGAATCTACTAACTGATGTTTAGCGAAGTCGACAAAACTCGTACCGTTCAACTGATTAATTAATACTTACAACGTTTCGATCCATATTATCGGGTCATCAACGGGTACGAATTACATTTAAAAAGACAGTTGAATGTAGAATGTCTAAACGAAGCAACTCCATTGTTAGATTTTATGAATTAGAGATGGTTGTTCGCCTCACGTATGTAAAATGACTTCCTTTTTTTTAATGTAACTATTTCCTGGGAATGACTCGATACTATGGGTTGAAACGTTTTAGTAGTTAATGTTAAAATGGGTTGAAACGTTTTAGTAGTTAATGTTAAAACAGGCCTACTGTAAAACTCGCTGTTACAGTATTTTTAAATTAATTATTCACAAAAACTGTATTCCATTGTCATATGTTAAGTCAAATGTCTTCAGTTATTTCTAATATTTCAAACTAATATAATTATTTCATATTACAAGTTACAGCTTTTACAGTAAGGAAGATTATTTGTAGAACAAGTACGACGTTTCGATCATTGGTGCGATCATTCTCAAGTACACAATATAACTATTCTGGTAATGGAGTGTTTTGGTAGTGCAATTTGGAAAGTTAACATCTCAAGTCAGTTTTATGATAACGCAATAATCCTGTTTAGTTTTACGTTCTTGAGCAGCGATTGTGGTCGTGATGTTATCACTACTGCATTGTTGCATGTAATGAAATACTTGGTATTGGTAGGTTTCGTCATCAAACGTTATCTCTTCTCACGACGATCGCTGTTATCTGTTACCATTATTACAGCTATTTACCCAAAGGCTTGCGTCAA
>NW_013673785.1:7679-12740 GCF_000517525.1 Limulus polyphemus
TACATCATATTTATACATTTTAACATTGTCGTCCCTACATCATATTTAATTTTTGCAAATTCTTTTTATTACTTGTGTTAATGATAAGAAAAATTTTTCCTTAAAAAAATAAGAGGCAAATATATTAATTTGTAACTAATGGGCAGTTAGTTTGTTTGAGAGCAAAGCCACATTGGGCTATCTGCTGTGTCTACGGTGGGGGATCTTAACGCTGTCCCACCGAGGGACCTAATGGGCAGATGGATAATAAAACGAATTATACAAAAACAAATTACATGATATTGTACATAATCATTGTGTTATACGTAATGCCTCATTACGCTGATATTTTGTTCACTATAAAGAAACGGTTAATCTATTTTACTTGTGATAACATCTTTTTTATCACCTTCCCACTTTAACGAAAACTGTAATGTTCTAATAACATAATGTTCCGTTTACAATTAAAATATACTTATTATCCCATTTATCGAGAATAACGTAAGCAAGGCTGAAAGACAGTAAACAGGCTTCTAAGATGTAAGATCGGTTTAATTCTTACTTCTTGGACTGGAACCGATATTTCGTGATTCGCGTCCCTTTACAACCAAAAAATCGCGCTCTGGACATTGAGACCTGTAGGTGCGTTCTAAGGCCCCACTTTTCGAGAATTATCTCAACACTGGTCTAATTTTTCTCAGTAACTTGTTTACTCACGTGAGAAACACAAATTAATATATATATTTTATCGTCTAATCATTTATTCCATTCTCAAATGTTAGGAATAAGAATTAAGACCTAATAAGAAATTGTATTAATCAACTTATTTTCACAACGTCCTAATTCAAAGTTATTACAGAAAAGTGTTTTTTTTTAATATAATTTTCTACTAATTTGAAGAACTTTAATTTGTAGCTAAACACTTGCTTTACAATTACGTTATTCTACTGAGAAAAATATTAGAAGCTTGACATTAAATAAATCGCTTCAACAAAACGACTGCAAGAGGTCTAGAACCTAAAGCGAAGCTATTTGTAATGTTCTTATTAGAAATATTTTAAAAAATAATTTGGTCTCTTAAAAAAAAAAGAACAAAATCAACAGTTGGATGTCGAAATATTTTAACCACCAGATGGCGTATATTTTACGTTAATCTAAAATGTTTAACAACAAGTTTGACTTACTCACTTTCAAACAATTTAGTTATTTATTAAGTTCTTTCGTAGGCACAATGGGCTATCTGTGCTTTTCGCACCGCAGGTATCGAGACCCGATTTTTTTTTTAGCTTTTTGAGCCCTCAGACTTATCGCTGAGCCAACAGGGGGCACTTTAGACGGAAAAGCTTAAATTGTTCCGGACTATGTCTTTTGGAACTAATTTATTTTCCTGGTCACTTTAATTAATTTAGTGTTGATGATACTGTGGTGTGGAAAATAATAAACTTAGAATGTTTAGTATTTAACATGGTATATGCTTGTTGTTGTTTTTCTTTCTATCATACAATTTATTTTTTAATATGGTATAAGTTTGTTGTTGTTTTTCTTTCTATCATACATTTTCTTTTATGGCTGTTCAAATGTGTGTGTCACTTTCACGTGCACAAAAATGTATCAAAAACAACTAGACACCAATATTGTACCACGTGTTTTATTTTTCAAACAAAGTTGTAAAAAGCGCATAATTGCGCGTGCACTTACACACACACACACAAAATACTGTCCGTTGAAAAGAGGCACGGCACGGGGCCTGGTGGTTAGGGCGTTCGACTCGCAATCTGAGGGTCACGGGTTCGAATCCCCATACCACCAAACATGCTCATCCTTTCAGTCGTTGGGGCGTTATAATGTGACGGTCAATCCCACTATTCGTTGATAAAAGAGTAGCCCAAGAGTTGGCGGTGGGTGGTGATGACTAGCTGCCTTCCCTCTAGTCTTTCACGGCGAGGGCAGATAGCCCTCGTGTAGCTTTGCGCGAAATTCCAAACAAACCCAAACCGTTGAAAAGAAGATTTACGTGAATCAATTATAATGGAATTAATACTGTTAATTAAATCTAGCTTTATTTCAAAAGTAAAGGGTTAGTCAACATTTTAATTGAGTCTTTTTAATTATAAGATTGTTTGGTTTTTTCTGAAACTTGATATTTCAAGCTAAACACCAGAGGTTTATGATGCTAGAAATCTTTGATAATTAAAACAAGTAAAAAAATATTTTTGTTCAGATAAGTGTAGCTCATCTAAGTATAACGTGAATAAGACTCTTGGTTTAACGCTTATTTTAATCGGTTAGGTTAGTTTTTATCGGCGTGGTTTACGTACCAGGTGTTCCCTGTTAACTAACGTGCCGGTATGTATATCAGAAGGTCCAAGTTTCGCGTCCCTTTGTTTCAAAGTCACGTTCCACACTGTGGATGTATTATAAGTTAGAATAATGGTCAAAACCCACTATTCGGTCAGACAAGAGTTAGTGGTGGGTACTTTTGGCTAGTTGCGTTTCCTCTAGTCTGTTAATTCAAAATTAGGAATGGCTAACGTAGATATCCCTCGTGTCGCTTTGCACACAAACAAACGTTAAACATACTAAAGTGAGTTCCTGTTTTTTCAAATATGCAACAAAATGTTAACCGATTTGTTCTGGATGCCAGAACTATAAATATATACATATATGTGTGTCAGTGTTCAAAGCTAATATATTCCTGCGTTTTGATATACACTTGCATTTCACTACTTATCACGTAAATACATTGAAATTCACTTTACATAATAATTTTCTACGTTTTGCATCTACGATATACGTATCAGAATAATTTTTGCAAAACGGAGCCTCAGCTTGACGTATTTATTAATTTTCAGTCCTCTTAAAGACGCAAGATTTTTGTATAATAGTTTATTGCATTTGGTAGATATGAGGAAGTGTACAACGCCATCTATGAATGATATCCAATAAAACGTGTTTGTAAATAAGTAATATCACGGAGTGTGTTAATTTTTAATTCTACTCGAGAAAACAGTTTTAATAACTTAATTAGTTTGCGTTCCCTAAGTGAAACTTGGGGAACTCATCGGACTTAAATGGTATAATATTTGTTTTAATTAAGTTAGATTATTTACTGTGCATAGTTTTAAAGCACCTATATAACAACAACAACAAAAAAAGTTCGTATTTATGACATTATTCAGGTTTCATGAACTTGATAAACCATTAGTTTAACCCTAAAACAGAGTTCATAATTTTAAAATGCGATAAAACACCTTACATATAAAATAATGAAAGGTTAAACCACGAATATTAGGCTAATATGGTAAGTTATCAGCTCAATAGCATGCAAATTAATAGAATATTTTTCGTATTCTACAGTCCCGCTACTTTATTGTTTCTGTTTTATTACATTTGTAGTGCTAAACTTTCATCAAAATGAGCCATTTTTGTGTTCTTACTTAAATTTTGGAATAATTCTTTATTGGGCTTTTATTCGTTATAGAGAAAAATTTGAGTTAAATAATAAATGAGCACCAGAAACAACAACCTTAATAACGCCCTTGTTAGAAAGGGTTTTACTATAACACAACCTTCATGTATTTTCTCTTGATTTTTTGTTTGTTTATTTGTTGCATTTCGCGCAAAGACACTCGAGGGCTATCTGCGCTAGCTGTCCCTAATTTTGAAGTGATAGATTAGAGGGAAGGCAGCTAGCCAACACCACCAACCGCCAACACTTGGGTTACCCTTTTACCAACGAAAAGTGGGATTGGCCGTCACATTATAACCACCACGTGGTTCAAAGAGCGAGCATGAGGGGAGACACATGGGAACAATAACAGACAACGAAAAGAAAACCTTGCCAGAAAACAAATAATCACAACTCTCAAAGACGAGATAAAACTGAACTCGAACGATACGGATTACCCAAATACGGCCCACTATCCACTATAAGCGTAACTGCATGAAAAGCTAAACCTAAACAGATAAACCTCGAAATGAAACAGAATAGAGCACTTAACAAACTCCACCCAAGTTTTACGTGGTTAAAATAATGAAACGAAATGAAACAGAATAGAGCACTTAACAAAATCCACCCAAGTTTTACGTGGTTAAAATAATGAAACGAAATGAAACAGAATAGAGCACTTAACAAAATCCACCCAAGTTTTACGTGGTTAAAATAATGAAACGAAATGAAACAGAATTTCAAAATTCCTTTATTGAAAGTCGCATAATAAGGAAATGAAACCAAACGCCTTTCTTCGTTTGAATTTCTTATTTTTGAATCTTTAACAACAGAATGCAAGAGAATACAAAATACAACCCTCGATCTCCAGTACAGATATTTTTGATCTGAATGAGTATAAACTTATATTTTTTTTTCTTTTTTAATAACATCAGTTAGAAAATAAACCGATATAAACCACGTTAACTGCTGAAGTTATAAGTAGAGATTCCTGTGTCAGAAATATATTTCAAATAAATATTTGTTGAAATAAACAAAATAAAAATTGGGTAAAGGTAAAAATAGAAAAATATGGATTGATTTTGAAAGTTTTTGTAAAAATTTGGATTCTGTAGTTGACAGATCTGTTAATCTGGTGAAATTTATAATAAAACAAGTATTTGAATTAACAAATGCAAAACTCAAATATCTGTCAAAGTATTTGTTAAACTTTGAGTTTAAAACTTTCCACGTTAAAGACTCAATTATAGATCTAATTCAATTTAGGTTAAAATGGAATCGTATGCCAATACTTCTTTCAGTAAAGAAAAAAGATAAATCTTATATAGTAACTGATTTTAAACATAAAGCGCTTATGATGATTTATATTTGCCTTCCCTGATCCATAAAAGTATTCAAGATCTTTTTCCCATAAAATCAGTTCAACCTGTAGTCTGTTTTGTTTGTAATTAAGCACAAAGCTACACAATGGGCTATCTGTGCTCTGCCCACCACGGGTATCGAAACCCGGTTTCTAGCTTTGTAAGTCCGCAGTGCCACTGGGGGGCAACATGTAGTCAGTTCTAAATATAATAAACCTATAGGATCTCTTCTCTTTAACTATAAAAAATTCATTGAAGATTTTAATCAAATAG
>NW_013673785.1:13740-15099 GCF_000517525.1 Limulus polyphemus
CAGATAGCCCTCGTGTAGCTTTGCGCGAAATTCCAAAAAACAAACAAACAAAAACAAACTACATTGTATACTAAAATAGACCGAAAAGACTTGATCCGAGTTTTCAATGATTTGTTTGATAACTTTATAAATAATGAAATAACTGTACCTAAATTTCAATTTACTAGAAATCAGTGTAAAAATATACTCCATTTCTGTTAATTTATAACAGTTATACTGTTTTTAACGGTGGGAACGACTTCTCTTCAAATATGGCCAACCTGTATCTGTTCTTTTATGAAAGCTCATTTATAACTTATACATTTACACTTTCCGTTACATAGACGATTTAATATCTATAAATAATATGAATTTTACACCAAACTTAATATATTCAATAGACATGATTTAATTTTCTCATTCTTGGTCTACCCACACCTAATAGTGTTATTCCGTGTATCATGTTAAAAGGTATTATTATATCTCAACTAAAACGGTTCTTAATATTATGTAATAACTATATTTTTTTTATGGACAATGTTTTATTATTAAAACATAAACTGAAAGATAACGCCTATAAAGACAGGCAATTAAAGAAATACCTTATTTTTTAATAAGCAGATAAATGTTTTAGAAACTAAACTATCAATTAAGGAAAATATCTTATAAAAATAAAGAAGGAGCTAGCTACTTTAATACATAAATATATATTAGTAATTTTTCAAGTAATTTTATTCAGTATAACCGGGATGGAAAGACTAACTTCAAGTAGCTGGGCTTGTCTCGGCGTTATACTTGAATAAATCTTCAGAGAAAGGAGGAGGTTGGGAGTTACAACTATACAAGAACTTTTAAGTATGGTTCTATTTAATATCTTATAGCTTATTTAGTTCTATTTGATATCTTATAGCTTATTTAGTTCTATTTGATATCTTATAGGTCTATTTAATTCTATTTAATATCTTATAGCTTATTTAGTTCTATTTGATATCTTATAGCTTATTTAGTTCTATTTAATATCTTATAGCTTATTTAGTTCTATTTGATATCTTATAGCTCATTTAGTTCTATTTAATATCTTATAGCTCATTTAGTTCTATTTGATATCTTATAGGTCTATTTAGTTCTATTTGATATCTTATAGGTCTATTTAGTTCTATTTGATATCTTATAGGTCTATTTAGTTTTATTTGATATCTTATAGGTCTATTTAGTTCTATTTGATATCTTATAGGTCTATTTAGTTCTATTTGATATCTTATAGGTCTATTTACTCTGTTCTATTCTATTCAATATTTTATAGTTCATTTTTGTAAGGGTGGAGGTTGGGAGTTTCATTAGTAGAAATATTAGGGTGACTTCATTTTATTTCATTTCTAC
>NW_013673785.1:15988-18927 GCF_000517525.1 Limulus polyphemus
GTAGTAGTTATTAACCACGTCGCTGCTGTTTGTTATGGTAGTAGTTATTAACCACATCGCTGCTGTTTGTTATGGTAGTAGTTATTAACCACATCGCTACTGTTTGTTGTGGTAGTAGTTATTAACCACGTCGCTGCTATTTGTTATGGTAGTAGTTATTAACCACGACGCTGCTATTTGTTATGGTAGTAGTTATTAACCACGTCGCTGCTGTTTGTTATAGTAGTAGTTATTAACCCCGTCGCTGCTATTTGTTATGGTAGTAGTTATTAACCACGTCGTTACTGTTTGTTATAGTAGTAGTTATTAACCACGTCGCTGCTATTTGTTATAGTAGTAGTTATTAACCACGTCGTTACTGTTTGTTATAGTAGTAGTTATTAACCACGTCGTTACTGTTTCTTATGGTAGTAGTTATTAACCACGTCGCTACTGTTTGTTATAGTAGTAGTTATTAACCACGTCGCTGCTGTTTGTTATGGTAGTAGTTATTAACCACGTCGTTACTGTTTGTTATAGTAGTAGTTATTAACAACGCGCTACTGTTTCTTATGGTAGTAGTTATTAACCACGTCGCTGCTGTTTGTTATGGTAGTAGATATTAACACCTCTAATCTATCACTACTAAATTAGGAACAGCTAGCTCAGATAACCCTCGAGTAACTTTGCGCGAAATTCAAACCAAAGTATGCATTATCCAAATCCTGCTAACACAAACTATGTAGTATCCAAGTGCTGCTAACACAGACTATGTAGTATCCAAGTGCTGCTAACACAAACTATGTAGTATCTAAGTGCTGCTAACATAAACTATGTAGTATCCAAGTGCTGCTAACACAAACTATGTAGTATCTAAGTGCTGCTAACATAAACTATGTAGTATCCAAGTGCTGCTAACACAAACTATGTAGTATCTAAGTGCTGCTAACATAAACTATGTAGTATCCTAGTGCTGCTAACACAAACTATGTAGTATCCAAGTGCTGCTAACACAAACTATGTAGTATCCAAGTGCTGCTAACACAGACTATGTAGTATCCAAGTGCTGCTAACACAAACTATGTGGTATCCAAGTGCTGCTAACACAAACTATGTAGTATCGACGTGCTGCTAACACAAACTATGTAGTATCCAAGTGCTGCTAACACAAAATAAAGTTCGATATTTTCCGACATTTTAATTTTAACTATTTTCCTTTCATCTCTTTGTTTATTCAAGTATTTGTTCAGGCTGAAAAGGTAAAAATGTTACTTGTATGTTGTGTCTTTAAAGTGAAACGGAAACTTACTTTATCGTAATTCCTTTTGTCATTTAATTCGAAAGTCAACGTTAATAGTAAATATCGTCTTTTCGTTATCTTTAATCCAGACGGTATTTAAATATTCGTAATGGACGGGGGAAATTATTTCTCCATTTTGAAGGGTCGTGTGGGAGTTTAATGCTGGGGCTTGAGACAAACTACTAGTACTTGTAGACTCGATTTAAGATTGCCCTGTTTGCTTTGATGACTACACTAAATCAAAACTGGCATGTAATGCTCCTTTTCAGTTGACTGATTAATAAGTAGCCATCCAATTGTGAAACATCGTTGGAAGCCAAACACTTCAGAAATGTAAAAACTCCTTAAAAGTGCAATGGCCAATGATTGAAGATTATGAACATAGAGATAGGCTTGAAATCAAACTATTTTACCATTAGGAACTATTTGAATTACCTTTCGATATAGTAAATTATTATTTTGCTATTATTCTAATACTCTCTCTGTTTAAACGAACAATAGTGTGGTAATAAATTGGAACATTTATGCTGACGTAGCGCGCCTCCTTCTTATATGTATTGCTTCAAAGTTGAATCATTCAGCAATTGATACATTTCATTAAAAATATACATTGCTTTTTCTATTTATTGCATGTCTTTTCATTGTTTGGGAAAAGTGAAAGGACCGTGGGAACTAGAACTCAAAGGCCTACCTACATTCTTCCTCTGCCAGTCACGTGGTGTTAATGGATTTGTGGTAAAACCTGATGTCCTTGTAACTTGAAATGACATCCCTCATGCATCCCCTTATACCCTCTCCCTCTGATATTTAAGTGGTCATGAAGGTACATTATTCTTTCACTAGTATATGCGAGATCCTTGTCACCTTGTTGTCTAGAAAGACAGTGAGTAATCGAGCTTCTGTTATAATGAAGCATTAAGGCTTCGCAGAGCGTGGTTTATGTAAGACAAATTACTTGTTTATTTATAAAAACGAGGGTTTCCTGTTGTTTTTTTTTTTTTTCACCATGCATTTCTGTGTCTTTTGTAAAAATACTAAAGTAGAATACGTCCGGATTTAATTATCTTGAACCAAAGTGTTTCGAAAAATGTCCAGAAAGTTTCCAAGATGGTATAAAAGGGTACTAAGATAAATTGGATATGGGAGGTCGAAGTCAAGTAGAATTTTTGGACTTATTATGGTGCACAAAGAAGGACTAATTTAATTATTCAACGAAGCTGAGTCCTTTCTGGATGTAACTTGCTAAATGCCACACATATTCACTTGTCCAGGAAAAAAATCACAGTCCATGTTTACAGCCAAAATTTTTGAAACATAGAATACGGATTTGCACTTAGTATTAGAAGCTTTACCATAAATGCAATCTGCAGAGAGAAGGTAGCCAGATCACCATCCACGCTAAGGGGTTGACTGTCACTCTTATGACGCAACCATAGCTTAAGGGAGGGGGGATATTTTGTAGTATCACGTGGATTAGAAATAAACTCACAAGCATCAAAACCCAAAGATCTACCATAGCGCCAAACCCGCAGCCCGAGAATATCATCAGCTTTGATGTTTTTCACGTATGTATTGTGCTGCCGTCTCGTGCATAAAAATTGCATTACGTGATTCGTATGGCTCCAAAAATCCCCCCCCCCACACACACTATGAATTACTA
>NW_013673785.1:19385-32872 GCF_000517525.1 Limulus polyphemus
ACGTAGTTTAATTGTTTTTAATCACAAGCGTGTTATATATGTGTGTGCTGCACATGGAATTGAAGTTAACGCTGAAAAATGAATTATCATTGACATCTACGCTATCAGTTCTTTACGCCATAATTCTCAGCTAAACTCTCATCGTAAAGAAAATCCAGGAGAAATGCGTCCTTGATTAGATGAAGAATCATATTTAAAAGTATGTATATCTGTATTTATTTCTTGTTGTTTTTATCGATAAAATATATTTATCAGGACAGGTGAGAACTATTGCATCTTTTTTGGGTTATTATGTACACGTATCATTATCATGTATCTTTAGCCCCCCGCCCCACCAATGACACAGTGGTATTTCTGAGGACTTACAACGTTAGACACGGATTTTCGATACCCGTGGCGGGCAGAGCACATTTAGTCCATTGTGTAGTTTCATGTTTAACTACAATCATTATGTTTAAGATCAACTATTGGCCTAATTAATGAGCAGACTCTGGTATATACACCACCATCTAGCAGCTGTTCTCATTGGGAACAATAATATATGGGATTTAAGACATCACAAAATGAGGAGGATTTGTTTTGGATTTCGCGCAAAACTAGACTACGTCTATCTGCGCTAGCCGTACCTAATTTAGCAGTGTAAGGCTAGAGGAAAGGCAGCTAGTCATCACCACCCACCGCCAACTCTTGGGCTACTCTTTTACCAACGTCAACGTTTTTGACCGTCACATTATAACGCCCCCACGGCTGAAAGGGCAAGCATGTTTGGTGTGACGGGGATTCGAACCCGCGACCCGAAGATTGCGAGTCGAGCGCCCTAACCACCGGGCCATGCCGGGCCTTGTTTGTAATTAAGCACAAAGCTACACAGTGGGCTATTTTGTGCTCTGCCCATCACGGGTATCGAAACCCGGATTCTAGCGTTGTAAGTCCTCAGACATACCGCTGTACCACTGGGGGACAGCTAGTAAGGAATAATATAACTACAAAAACTGATGAAGATAAAGAAATCTTTTTTTTTTAAATATGATGAGTGATATAACTAAAGAAAAAAAATGATACAAATTTCAATTCAATATGGTATGCTCATGTAAATAAAAGAATTGATAAAGATATTAAGTTAAATCTAATTTCCCTGTTAATATTAATGATTCTTTGGTTAAAAATGGTTGAAAGGGCGGGCATGTCTGATGGGACGGGGATTCGAACCCGCGACCCGCAGATCGCGAGTCTAGCGCCCTAACCAATAGCTAATTATGTAGCTTTGTGCCTATTTATTTATTTAAATAAAAAGCACACTCCGAGCGCATATACTTCGCGAAACTGGTAGCAACAACTTTTCACTATGGTTTTTAATGAGATCGGTAATGAATGTAAACTTGAATGTATATCACTTTTGATTCTTAGAATCAAAGTAATTTTGAATTTCTAGACATTACTGGATAAATTATACATTACTGAGAATTGTGTGATTTTTATTTGTCCAAGCATGGCCTACATAAATCTGTTTAAGTTTTTATGCTGTATTGAAACTCTTGCAAAAGCGTCATTCGTTACGCAGGAGTTTGTTCGCTATTTAACTACCAGACTGGCCGAATATTTATTCAAAATGTTATCGATCATTGCGTCAGGAACGTTCAAAACAAGTTTTGAATGTATTTGAACGTAGCATATTAACAGAGGAAATACCGAAGATTCTGGAACTTTTTTTACGTTTGTGACAATTCTTAATACCGTCTAAACATTATGCTTCATGCATGGCGTTTGAATATAATGTTCTTAAAAAAGTCATAGATTGAATCGTTTGTTGTTGTTTTTTTCTCTAGTCTTGTAAAGACACTTTAAAAATATGATGGACTTACGAATTTTGTGACTCAGACAATGATGTTAGCAAAATGTTATCCTTAAATACAAATACAAGGAAGAGTATATATCACATCTAAAGGTAGATGGATGCCCACTCCAGAAAGGTTGTCCTTTTATTACATAAACAAATATGAAAAAGAAAGTACAAAATTACTATTAAAAATCAGTGGATCTGTTTTTTTACAGTATTTAAGGCAGGTAGACATGATAGCATCTAGGAATCTTACTGCTGTCAATGTCCATATTATCTGGAGTGAGGAATTGCTTCCTTTTAGCCACTTTGCCATCGTAGTGTATGCTATGAAAATAATTTCTTACATTATTGGGGCACATTTATATCTGTACCACAACAGTAGCGGACCCTTAAGGATCCGTTCTGTTGGTTTTTTCAATGTCCGGCTAGTCCAGAAACTGTCGCTTTCTGACATGGCCGAAACCACGTTGTAACCATATTCACTATGGACAAATGACATGGCGATTTCTTGCTGACTTCGTCCGCACTATCACCAGCCAGGGTTGCAAACTTTGGCGTGGATATGATCAATATGCATTCGTGGTGGGCGTGTCTACTTATTGCTGGGCTGTTTCATACGTTCAAACGACCTAGAAAACCGTGGTGCGTTGTGTTTTTTATTTGTTGAATTTCGCGCAAAGCTATTCAATAGCTATCTGCGCTAATCGTCCCTAACTAAGATTTGATAGATTAAAGAGAAGGCAACTGGTCAACACCACCCAGCGCCAAATTTGGGCTAATCTTTGCTAACAAAAAGAGTGATTGCCCATCACATTATAAAGCCCCCACGGCTGAAAGGACGAGTATATTCGGTAAAGGGATTTGATAGGGTAAATTGTGAGTCGAAGAACCTAACCATCAAGCCATGCCAGGCCCTTGTGTGTATTCAGTAACAACTGTATATGAAACTAGATTCCTATGTTGTATTACCGACATGCCCCCTGCTCTGTAATTCATTAGGCGATGTATTTACATTATCCGGTAAATTAATGTCACATATATATGAGATGTTAAATATGATACAGAATAGTAATAAATGTGAACAAAACTAAACACAGTTGGAGTAAGGTCGTGTAAGAAAGTGATATATATAGAACAAAATGGTTCTTAGACGAAAAATCGTGTTTGGTATTAGGCCTGGAATGGCCTGGTGTTCAGGATGCTCTACTCGCAATCTGCGGGTCGTGGGTTCGAATCCCCGCCACCGATCATGCTCGCCCTTTCAGCCGTGGGGGCGTTATAATGTGACGGTCAGTCCCATATTCGTTGGTAAAAGAGTAGCCCAAAAGTTGGCGATGGGTGGTGTTAACTAGCTGCCTTCCCTCTTAGGCTATCACTGCCAAATTAGGTTCGGCTAGCGCAGATAGTCCTCGAGTAGCTATGTGCGAAATTCGAAATAAAATGTTCGGTATTTTGTTTTTCAAATTCCCAGACACTTGCACCCTCTTCCCACCCTCATGCACCCTAGAACCAATCCGTTAAGTTTACATAACCTAATATTAAGAATTGTTTTGCATTGGGTACTGTTGGCAAGTCTTTTAATTGTTTGATTGTAATAGGCTATTCTGAATATTATATATGACTTTTACATAGGGTTAAAAAATGAACAGTGTGAGTTATGTGATAGCAGTTATGAAGCTTATGTAACTCTGAACAGCTTTCAACGATTACCTATAACTTCTGTGATATTTGAAAGGCACAAGACGAACATGTTTCCATGCTAATATTTTCTTTACGTGTTTGACGTCATTAATGAGTTTAAAACTAGGTTTACGAACGAGAATGAACATAATTCTATTTGAAAAGCTTTCGTAAGCTTGAGTTTACAACTAGGTTTACGAACGAGAATGAACATAATTATATCTGAAAAACTTTCATAGGCTTGAGTTTACAACTAGGTTTACGAACGAGAATGAACATAATTCTATCTGAAAAACTTTCGTAAGCTTGAGTTTACAACTAGGTTTACGAACGAGAATGAACATAATTCTATCTGAAAAACTTTCGTAAGCTTGCCATTTTATTGCACGCAAGACAAGAGTAATTTTCTGTACCTTAACTGAGCTCGTTCATTTACTGTGTACGTTTGACCTCATTAGAGTGTATATAATTGGTTCGGTTGTATTTAAAATGGATCCACTATTTTAAGATAGAAATAAGGTTTATACAATTAAATAAATTTCTTCTGTAGATACAACAGTAATTACCCCGTTTTTTCTCAATATTCTTGTTTCTAATGGTTACACCACAATCATACCTGCAAAGGAGGACTAGGTTTTTACATCAATTTTATGTAAATGGAGTCAACAGGAACAAAATGATGAGTGTTGTTGTAGGGTAAGCTTTCTTTTGTTGAAGATGAATGGGTGAAGGCTTTTAGAAAGTAGGCTTTGCTTAATCATTACTTATATTCTATAAATGAACATTTTTTACAGATCTCTTTGTATAAAGATTTTTTGTTTTGCTTTTCTAGTTATATATAAAATATGACTCATATTTTCGGTATATTACAAAGCAATGTGTTAAACTCCATTCTAAAGTATATCATCTCCCTTTTTTGTTCATTTTGATAAAAACATCCGTCAAAATAAAATATATATTTAAAACAAAACATAATAAAACTGACAACCTTTAGTGTAATGTATGATATAAAGTCTTGTACAGCTAATGATTTATGATATAAAGCCTTGTACAGCTAATGATTTATGATATAAAGTCTTGTAGAGCTAATGATTTACGATATAAAGTCTAAATTATTAGCTGTACAATTTATATTTTTGTTCAACCGTGCTATGAGACTGACATTAATTTTCAACTACGTTGGTGTACAGTAGCCTTGAATTTGTTTGCACAAGCATATTTGCACGTTGTAAACACTTATATGATAAGAACACAGATATAACATTTTATCACTTAATATGGAATTATACTTATATTTCCTTAACTCCTGCTTTTATGAGTGTAATAATTAATGTGTATTCCAGTCATTTACAATATCACATAATTTATGCTGTTCTACCTTATATTTGATTTTGATTTTTTGAAACTGATTATGTAACGACTTCAACGAGATTATTTTGATGCAAACCGTACAAAAATAAATATTATACTTTTAAAGTATACCATTGAAAATATTGGTTTCTCTCTCTTTAAGCACTGTTATGAATGTTTCTTTTGTTTGTAGATGGTTTAATGTCCCCTCTCCCTCTTTCTTTTACGCGCGCGCACATACACACACACCTGGCCAAACATGGATACCCGACACTCTGCTTCAAAGTAGTAAAAGAACCTTGCACGTGCGAGAACACTGCAATGGTACAAATGAATAACGATCCATGTCAACACTGGCCCAGGTGTTGTCTTCGATAGACGAAGAGACAAAATACCTGCCGACAAAGGCTGTATTATAAACCCTATAATTAGCCCATTATTACAATATTAACTGTTTGGTCTAAAGCTGCCCGAAGTGACTTCTGAAAGGTTAGGCTATCACAAGTTCGTCAACAATATTATCATTCACACAGGTGTTTTCGTTTCGCCATTTACGGAAAAGAAAAAAAAATCAATGCCCTTGGAACATTCTTTTATTATCGTAAGCTAACTGGTGGTTTTTTTTTTTTCAAGGTGATTAATTTTTAAATAGGTAAATATTTTATTTGAAACTCGTTAAGTTTTTCAGACGTGTTGACCAGATTAAATTTGAAATGTTTTATACATTTTAAATACGAACTGCGTTGAAGGCTTTTCAAATATTTTTTGATTAAATATGTAGGCTAGCTCTAGGAAATTTAAACAGCACAGAATTTGTTCCAATTAAATAATTTGTGTTTGAAATAATAAAATACAAAAACCTGAATCTATTTAGAATTATATTAACATAACATGGTAACAAAATAACTCTTTTGAAAAGTATTAACACCCAGAGAGACATGTTTAGTAAGTTGATTCCCAAAGAAAGTTTTCCGGTATTCTTTCTCTCTCTCTCTCTCTCTTTTATTTTTTTTGTTTTTGTTTTTAGTTTTTAAATATAGATTTGAACTCCTTATGATATCTGAAATGTGAATTAACCATCGACGTAACCAAATTTGCACTAGTTTCCAGGCTACAAGAGAGTAAAACCAACGCCTCAGTCCAAAATCCCACACAAAACACAATAATGGTCGCACACATGCGTAATACAATTTCTGGCTGCTCAGCTCTATAAAGCCGTTTTGATCACGGTTTTCGCGAACTCCGTTGACAGAAATGGCCGAGGAAGTGCAGTACCTGTCTGAACATGAACACATTTACTATTTTGTGCAAGAAAAACATAATTCAATCAATTCCCTACTCCGCATCTTCGCTGCAACGGTTGATAAGTGAGTTATTTTGGTATTAATGTGTAAGATGTTTAGGATAACGTACTGAGTTTTTTATCTGAGTACATCCTTTTTTTTGGACTAACTTGAACCCAGGAACCGTAACACCCGTCTCAAACCCATCCAATTCTTTAATTCCACTCTCACTAAATCATAGAATGGGAGTTGAAATATTTTCCAATTTGCTGTTGTATTATTTGTTAATATAAAGTTAACGTAGACTTCTTACACTTGAAATAGGTGTAAATCAGTATGTGCGTATGTGTTTTAGCTGATTTTATCCACTTTTTATTCTTGTGATTGTGAAACATATTGGCCTTTGATTGCAGAGGAATATACTTATGGCCTCTTCTCTGTGCTTGTAATTTTATACTGAATACAGGTAACTCCTACACATCTAGGTTCCACTTGACAAGATCAAAGAAAGTCAAGGCCGTTCACTTTGGAGCTTACCGTTTACTTATCTGTGATTATGATGAAACAAACTGAATTATTGAGCTTTATTTATTTTGCATTTTCTATTTTTTTCTAGAAATAATAACCACTAATAGAATTTGGAATCTATGATGATACTTCATATTAACCATATTTGATGAAGTTTATTATTTATTAATTTGAAAAATAAGTTTTTTTCCTCACTTCTGAATAGCTATTATGGAAATGTCAAAATGCTTTGTTTTTTTACAGAAACTGTAATGTTTGATATACTGAGAAAAGATACTTAATATCATTCTATGTAATGTAATTTTTAAACACTCCAAAGCGTTAAGCATAGCTTATACAGTTAACTCCCAACAATCCAAAGCGTTAAGCATAGCTTATGCAGTTAACTCCAAACAATCCAAAGAAAGTTTACGTATCGGGAGTTCACTGCATGAGCTACACTTAACGCTTTGGATTGTTTGGAGTTAACTGCATAAGCTATGCTTAACGCTTTGGATTGTTGGGAGTTAACTGCATAAGCTATGCTTAACGCTTGCCTTCCCTCTAGTCTTACACTGCTAAATTAGGGACGTCTAGCGCAGATAGCCCTCGTGTAGTTTTACGCGAAATTCAAAAACAAAAAACAAAATCGTGCTCTCCTCGCACTTCGTTTTCTCTTCAACTTTATTAAGTTTTATTTATTTGCACCAGGAATTGACTTCATCAATTTTAAACATAACAAGTGTTTATTTATTACTATTTAAATAACACATAGATTTAAACTAGTTTTTGCCTATTACTGGCAGTATATCTTTATTCCTTCGACTTTCTATCGGTTTGTTCGTTCGCTCTCACATCATCCAGTCTCTTCTTCTGTTAAACGCCTATTTTACAAATCTTTCCTAACCCACACGAAAAGATCTCTTTCTGTCCGACCTTGCACACCTGTTTTTCGTAATTTGGATTATAACGCTCGTGATAGTAGGAGGTTCCGTAGGCTCCATCTACAACTGCCAAATAAAAAATGTGGCCGAACCCTCCAATAATTCTCTTAACACTTAGTGTTGTAAACCCTAATCCCCTAGGGACTGACCAAAAGCCGGTTGCTCTCTCAACCCCAACCGATTCTTACACCGAACTTCATAACAATGATAGACTAGGGGGAAGGTGGCTAGTCAAACAGCACCTATCACAATTTTTTTGCCTATTATAAACGTATAGTAGGATTTGATCGCCATCTTATAACGCACCCACGTTCCTTAAGTGCGGAGAGCGACAGTTTTCTTCGTTTTGCGGTAAAAGGACGCGAACTATGTTTAAATGATGTCTAAATCTACAAAGGATGTATTTCCTCTCACACTAGTCATCACCACCCACCGTCAACTCTTGGGCTACTCTTTTACCAACGAATAGTGGGATTGACCGTCACATTATAACGCCCCCACGGCTGAAAGGACGTGCGTGTTTGGTGTGACGGGGATTCGAACCCGCGACCCTCAGATTGCGAGTCGAGCGCCCTAACCACCTGGCCTTGCCGGTCCGGAGAGCACGATCTACAACAAATTAATGACGGTCGAGGCCTGGCACAGTCTGATGATTAAGGCGCTCGACTCGCAATCTCAAGGTCGCGGGTAACCGAACATGCTCGTCTTGGAGGCGTTATTACGTGACAACCTATCCCACTATTCGTTGGTAAAAGAGTAGCCCAAGATTTGCGGTGGGTGGTGTTGGCTAGCTGCCTTCCCTTTACCTTATTACTGCTAAATTAGGGACAAACAAATAAATTAAAGTGATCGTAGCAAAGTGGTGTCGGAATTTGAGCCACAGCAATTATTTCGAAATTAAGAACAGCTAGCGCGGATAACCCTTGTGCAGATTTGTACGAATATCCAAAAACAAATCCCACAGGCTGTTAAAACTGAGTACGCATGATATAAGGAATGGACTCTTAATCTATTATCCCCCAGTGGAATAGTGGAAAGTTTGAAAGCTGGTCTCGATAGCCCAATGTGCAGCTTTATGTTTAACTTCAAATAAATAACCACACTTAACCTATTCATATATTTAAGAAAGTTGTCGATAATTTTAAGAATGTTTGTTTGGTTGTTTGAAGTTAAGCACAAAGCTACACAATGGACTATCTGTGCTCTGTCCATCACGGGTATCGAAACCCGGTTTCTAGCGTTGTAAGTCCGCAGACATACCGCTGTGCCACTGAGGGGGGGGCATTTTTCTAAAGAAATACAAGCTTGACATTATTTCTATAGTGCTGAAAATGAAGTTGAATTAACATAACTAAAGATGAAAAGAACATAGAATTATAGAATTCCATATTATATGTATCCACCTATCTGCTTTTCATTCTCTAAACCAACAAGAACTATCTACATATAAAAAAAGTCTTACACTGCAATTAAAAACACAATATATTCCATTAAATGGTTATTTTTATATAGTTGTTTGTAACAGTGCTTTTCAATTTAACTTTTACTATATTTACTTGTACCAATGTTCTTGTTTAAAATAAGTTATTTGCATTTTTGTTAACTCTATAAACCTACTGACTTACACTAAGATCAATTAAACAGTTGTAGAAAAGAAATAAATAATTTAGGGCACAGCCAGACGATATTGTGTCAATAGGGCTCATTAAGCTGATATTGTGTCAATAGGACACATCCAGCTTATACTGTGTCAATAGAGCACATCCAGCTGATATTGTGTCAATAGAGCACATCCAGCTGATATTGGGCCAATAGGGCACATCCAGCTGATATTGTGTCAATAGAGCACATCCAGCTGATATTGTGCCAATAGGGCTCATTAAGCTGATATTGTGTCAATAGGACACATCCAGCTTATACTGTGTCAATAGAGCACATCCAGCTGATATTGTGTCAATAGAGCACATCCAGCTGATATTGTGTCAATAGGGTACATCCAGACTAACTTGCTGGTTCGCCAGTTCTCTGAGAACAATAAGATTATCCTGCTGGTTCGCCAGTTCTTCGAGAACCATAAGATTAACATGCTAGTTCGCCAGTTCTTCGAGAACAATAAGATTAACTTGCTGGTTCGCCAGTTCTCCGAGAACAATAAGACTAACTTGCTGGTTCGCCAGTTTTCCGAGAACCATAAGACTAACTTGCTGGTTCGCCAGTTCTCTGAGAACCATAAGACTAACTTGCTGGTTCGCCAGTTCTCCGAGAACCATAAGACTAACTTGCTGGTTCGCCAGTTCTCTGAGAACAATAAGACTAGCTTGCTGGTTCGCCAGTTCTTCTAAATAACTGTAAAGTTAATTCAAGTAAAAATAAATAATAATTATAAATAACTGGTGTTAAAATAAATATATAATATTGTGTTATTAATCCTTACTCTAATTCTGATTTATAGAAGACTTCTAAAAAATTGATAAAAATTACACTTTATCAGCTTAACCTAGTTCACACCGTAACAGTTATTGTTCATACAATTTAATAATATCATCAACTTAACCTTGTTCACACCTTAACAATTGTTGTTCATGCAATTTGATAATATCATCATCTTAACCTTGTTTACACCGTAACAGGTATTGTTCATGCAATTTAATAATATCATCAACTTAACCTTGTTTACACTGTAACAGGTATTGTTCATGCAATTTAATAATATCATCAACTTAACCTTGTTTACACTGTAACAGGTATTGTTCATGCAATTTGATAATATCATCAACTTAACCTTGTTCACACCGTAACAGTTGTTGTTCTTGCAATTTACTAATATAAACAGTCTCAACAATTACTTTGAACTCTCTGTTATCATTTCCATCTCTTGGCCGAATCAACTTTTTGATATTCAGATTTTCAAGTTTTCATTTCAAACCTATGGAGATCTTGATCAAAGACATAAGAAAAACAAGGGCTACTTAAAGCTCGACAGCTGTTGATCAAGTGTGGATTAAAACGGTTCTTATAGCTCGACAGCTGTTGATCAAGTGTGGATTAAAACGGTTCTTATAGCTCGACAGCTGTTGATCAAGTGTGGATTAAAACGGTTCTTATAGCTCGACAGCTGTTGATCAAGTGTGGATTAAAACGGTTCTTATAGCTCGACAGCTGTTGATCAAGTGTGGATTAAAACGGTTCTTATAGCTCGACAGCTGTTGATCAAGTGTGGATTAAAACGGTTCTTATAGCTCGACAGCTGTTGATCAAGTGTAGATTAAAACGGTTGAGTAATGTGTTTTGTTTTTTACTTAATCATCATTTAGGTGATCGAAATTATTTGTAATAAATAAATAGACATTTAAGGGTTTCCAGCCTGACGATCTAAAAGTTTTTAGATAACATATTCCATTCCTGTGTTTAACAATATGTCTCCAGTAAATGGTGGGCCGGGCGTATACTAGTAGTTAGCGCGACCGGACTGTGAATCCGACGGTGTGTAGCTCGCGTCTTGTTACCGCAAAAAAAAACAAAAAACATCGAACTATAGGACAGCGGGTGCGCTATAAGAGTGACGGTAAAATCTCACTACGCCGTCAGACAAGAGTTAGTGGTTGATGCCTTTCTTCTGGTTTCAGATTTAAGATCCGTGAAAATTCGAAAATGAACAATAGATGATTTATTGTTGGTGACATGAAAATAGAGGAAATTAAATTATTAATAATTAGTTGATGAGGATAGTGGCGTTTAATAAGAATGTATTTAACGCAGAGTGTTGTGATTTATATTAAAGACGATGATAAGCTTTCTCCTTGTAAATGATCAGTGGTAGAGAGATTAATTTCAATTTACAGCGACCACACACACAGTCAAGCCCGCCCTCTATCGGTACCAGCAGTTACTTAGTAGTAAAGAATTTAAATGACGGAGGCGTCCTTATGCCGTGGTTGGTGGTCCAAAAAGATATTTTATGACTAAGTTACGAATCAACGATTAAACTCGTGAATTATTCGCTCGATTTTCTCTGTGAGTTGCATTGGAATCGTCACAAATTGGGTGTCATCATGTGTCAGTCATTCCTGTTTATCTGGCTTTTGTTTGTTTGTTTTGAATTTCGCGCAAAGATACACGAGGGCTATCTGCGCTAGCCGTCTCTAATTTAGCAGTGAAAGGCTAGAGGGAAGGTAGCTAGTCATCACCACCCAACGCCAACGAATAGTGGGATTGACTATCACTTTATAACGCCCCCACGGCTGACAGGGCAAGCATGTTTGGTGGGACTGGGATTCGAACCCGCGACCCTCAGATTGCGAATCAAGCACCCTAACCATCTGGCCATCCCGGGCTTTAATTCTGACATATTGTCTACAAAAAATTTAATAAACAACAACAACATATTTCTCATCCTGTTCTTATTGAATAAACTGAATAAACGAAAAAAACAACAAAATTTCTCATCCTGCTCTTATTGAATAAACGAAGAAAAAACAAGATTTCTCATCCTGTTCTGATTGAACAAACTGAATAAACGAAAAAAAACAATATTTCTCATCTTGTTCTTATTGAACATGTACATTTTGTTTATCAGTTTCGTTTTTTATTTAAAAAAAAACTCGGTGAATGATATTACGGTCTGTTTTTACAGGAAACAGTAATCTGCAAAACTTATATGAAATCGATAACATCTCGAATCGTTATAAGGCTTATGACGTTTTCCATGAAACAGAAAATTGAGTGTCTTCTGCATTATAAACATTTTATTACTCTTGTATCATGCTGTTGTCAATTCCAACATTTTATTGGCTTGAAATTGCTTGACATCACTACGGAAGTCAAACTACCAAAAGCAGTTTTTGCGAATAATGTATTGCTTATAAACTAGTTTTCAAATTAATTTCAGGTTTAGCTGTGGGTTATCTGGGTTGTATTATATCTAATAATTGACATTTTATATGTGATTTCTACCTGAAACAACAGTCTATTTTCAGAGTTTGAACCATTTTAGTATTGTGTTTGTAGTTTTTAGTATTGTGTTTAATATCGTGTTTAGTATTGTGTTTAATATCGTGTTTAGTATTGTGTTTAGTACTGTGTTTAGTGTTGTGTTTAATATCGTGTTTAGTATTGTGTTTAGTACTGTGTTTGTAGTTTTTAGTATTGTGTTTAATAATAATAATATTGTGTTTGTAGTTTTTAATATTGTGTTTAATATCGTGTTTAGTATTGTGTTTAGTACTGTGTTTGTGCTTAAATTGTTAATTGCTATGCGAATTGGAAAAAATATCTTCTAGAAAAGTACACTTTACTCATTCTAATTAATTATGAAAAGTGAATTCAAGCAATATCAAATTCTGGAAACGACACATTGTTGGTTGTCTCTAAATGTGGAGTTCAACCTTATGGGTAGTTCATTTATTGTGTCACCATGCTGTGAATAAAATACTCAACATTTTCTATGACATCAATCTGTGGGATTGAAGGATCTTCTAATACCAGTAAATCGTGACTCCATTAAGATGCAGTAAACAAAATACTTAACATTTTCTATGTCATCAATCTGTGGGATTGAAGGATCTTCTAATACCAGTAAATCGTGACTCCATTAAGATGCAGTAAATTAAATAATCAACATTTTCTATGACATCAATCTGTGGGATTGAAGGGTCTTCTAATACCAGCAAATCGTGACTCCATTAAGATGCAGTAAATAAACTACTTAACATTTTCTACGACATTAATCTGTGGGATTGAAGGATCTTCTAAAGCCAGTAAATCGTGACTCCATTAAGATGCAGTAAATAAAATACTTAACATTTTCTATGACATCAATCTGTGGGATTGAAGGGTCTTCTAATACCAGCAAATCGTGACTCCATTAAGATGCAGTAAATAAAA
>NW_013673786.1:0-2884 GCF_000517525.1 Limulus polyphemus
CTCTACATGTTTTATTCGTTTTTTTTATAGAAAAAAACAACAAAATAATTAGGAAAATAAAATGTTAATATTAATAATCATTACAAAAGGTATTTGATAACTTGCATGCTTTCTTGATAACTTAGACCATCTCCTTTAGGTAAGAATTGTGTCGCGTCTATTAAAACTAATATTATCGTTAAAGTTAAGCTCTATAGTTAGAACCATTACATTAATGAATTTTGTAGCACCGGGTATATTCTGGTGTATAATGCACGTGCTGTATTGTTTCGTTACAATTTTCTAGAAATTTATTTACATATAATATAGCTCCATTAACTAGTCTAGTCAATAAATTATCGTGTCAATATGCGATTGTTTAGTTCAGGTTATTTTCTCTTTGAACAGCTCATGTAGTGGGATTATTTTAAAGTGAAATGCCCGGATCGAAGTGTTTTCCAGCATCTTCATAACTCTGAACGATAGTGACATTAATAGTTCATTTATCAATCACCACTCTTTGTTTGGAAGTTTGGTGACACATAAAAAAAAAGTGCTTTGAACCTCGAGATAAGATTCAACAATTTTTTTTAAAGTTTAATCATCTAAAAGCAGGCTATGCCAGTTAGATTAGCTTCGTGGAGCTGGCTCATTAATCATTTTCGGTAGCAAATTTACCGTAAAAACATTTATCACCGGTGGAAGCTATCGTTACGCGCTTGTAAAAGTTCGGTTCATGAAATTTGGCTTCTAATCCGCTTTAAAACTCAACAAGTGATAAATATTGGAGTGCTTTTGAGTCACAAAAACAATTTGAATACAAAAAAAATTAAATATTAAGTTAATCTAAGCCTTAGAAATGTGTTGCAAAAGCTAGAATTTGTACGTTTTGTCCAACTCTTTTTATCATTCGTTTCGAGTAAAGTTAATATCTGTATAAATTTATTTCTTAATTATACAAGAATTTAGATTTCACGATGCGGTGATAAGCGTATCATCCAATTTCCAAGAGTGATTAAGTTTTAACTGTAACTGGATTTATACAGTTGCTGATATTAGTTTTATATGAGTCAATCAGTTAAACATGACAAAATTAATTTCATGTATACACTTTTCCCCTTTTAAGCTTGTAGAGACTGAACTTGAAGTCTGTTATCGTAGTTTATTTGTTCTTCTGGCTCGTGTTAATCACGTACAAGATAGCAACAAGATAAATGAGTGACTTGGGAAAAACGTAATTAACAGGAATTCTCAGAACATTAATTAAAGATCTCATGTTTACCCGAGAGACGTTCTGGTTAATAACGGTAAAATGGAAGGCTCTTATTGTCTGAACATATCAATTCGATAATTATTAAAAACAAGTTTGGACTTTTGGCAATTAAAGGATAACCAGAATTAGTAACATTATAGGTTTGGCAATTAAAGGATACCCAGAATTAGTAACATTATAGGTTTGGCAATTAAAGGATACCCAGAATTAGTAACATTATAGGTTTGGCAATTAAAGGATAATCAGAATTAGTAACATTATAGGTTTGGCAATTAAAGAATATCCAGAATTAGTAACTTATAGGTTTGGCAATGAAAGGATAACCAGAATTAGTAACTTATAGGTTTGACAATTAAAGCATAACCAGAATTAGTAACATTATAGGTTTGGCAATTAAAGGATACCCAGAATTAGTAACATTATAGGTTTGGCAATTAAAGGATAATCAGAATTAGTAACATTATAGGTTTGGCAATTAAAGGATAATCAGAATTAGTAACATTATAGGTTTGGCAATTAAAGGATACCCAGAATTAGTAACATTATAGGTTTGGCAATTAAAAAATAACCAGAATTAGTAACATTAGAGGTTTGGCAATTAAAGGATAACCAGAATTAGTAACATTATACGCTTGGCAATTAAAGAATAACCAGAATTAGTGATATAATACGCTTGGCAATTAAAGGATAACCAGAATTAGTAACATTATAGGTTTGGCAATTAAAGAATAACCAGAATTAGTGATATAATACGCTTGGCAATTAAAGGATAACCAGAATTAGTAACATTATAGGTTTGGCAATTAAAGAATAACCAGAATTAGTGATATTATACGCTTGGCAATTAAAGGATACCCAGAATTAGTAACATTATAGGTTTGGCAATTAAAGGATAACCAGAATTAGTAACATTATACGATTGGCAATTAAAGGATAACCAGAATTAGTAATATTATACGCTTGGCAATGAAAGGATACCCAGAATTAGTAACATTATAGGTTTGGCAATTAAAGAATAACCAGAATTAGTGATATTATACGCTTGGCAATTAAAGGATAACCAGAATTAGTAACTTATAGGTTTGGCAATTAAAGGATAACCAGAATTAGTAACTTATAGGTTTGGCAATTAAAGGATAACCAGAATTAGTAACATTATAGGTCAATTGGTCATTCAGTACATATCACAAAAAGTGACCTCACACAATATTTTTAAATTGCTGCTTTTAAAGCAGATCAGTGCAAGTAAAGGATCCAAGCTGTTTATGAACGACAATGATGTTTGATAAATGAAAGGTAATCATTCTGTAGTAATTTGGATATAAATGTCTCAGTGTTGTTAGCAAAATAAGTATTTCAAACCAATCGTACAGTTGTTTGACATCTAGAATAACCAGCCAATCATCGACAGAAAAATTAAACAGTTGCTATATATAGATTCCCGACCAGGTGGATAAGGCGCTCGACTCGCAATCTGAGGGTCGCGTGTTCGAATCCCAGTCACACCAAACATGCTCGCCCTTTCAGTCGTGGGGGCGTTATAATGTGACGGTCAATCGCACTATTCGTTGGTAAAAGAGTAGCCCAAGAGTTGGTGGTGGGTGGTGATGACTAGCTGCCTTCCCTCTAGTC
>NW_013673786.1:3895-9463 GCF_000517525.1 Limulus polyphemus
AAAATGAAATGTTTAACACTTCTGGAGTTATCATATAAAGTGAAAGGTTTAACACTTTTATAATTATTATCAAAAGTGAATGGTTTAACAACACTTCTGGAGTTATCATATAAAATGAAATGTTTAACACTTCTGGAGTTATCATATAAAGTGAAAGGTTTAACACTTTTATAATTATTATCAAAAGTGAATGGTTTAACAACACTTCTGGAGTTATCATATAAAGTGAAATGTTTAACACTTCTGGAGTTATCATATAAAGTGAAATGTTTAACACTTCTGGAGTTATCATATAAAGTGAAAGGTTTAACACTTTTATAAGTTATCATATAAAGTGAATGGTTTAACAACACTTCTGGAGTTATCATACAAAGTGTAAGGTTTAACAACACTTCTGGAGTTATCATATAAAGTGAAATGTTTAACACTTCTGGAGTTATCATATAAAGTGAAAGGTTTAACACTTTTGAAGTTATCACATGAAGTGAAATGTTTACCAATTTCGGAGTTGTCATATAAAATGAAAGTATTCTGATGTAAATTTTTCTATTACACTATGTATATTTCAAAACGTATTCAGCGATTGCAACTTATGGTTAATATTCTATTATTTTAAGCATAAGTTGAGAACATCAGTTACGTAGTTCCCAAAGAAGGCTCATTGATAGAAGTTTATAGTGAGATAGATAATGTCTTGTAATGGAAGTGAATATGTAATAAATCTGACCTTGACGTGCATAAAGAAAAAGCGTACAGGATTGAAAAGTTACTTTGTCTTGTGAAAAAGAAAAAAAAATCTTAATTAATATATTAGTTTGCATATTTCACAGATTTCAGGGATAAAAATCTTTTCACTTCCGAACTCCGTGCAGATGTACACTATGCAAGTTTCTGCTGCGCTACAAAAATGATAAAGTAAACATTTAATAAACGTCATATGACTGTAGAAGTTCCAATCCATTTTTACCCTGGAAGCGCTGTGTTTCTAACGCTTCTAGCGCAACAGGAAGGTGAGATAAAAATCTCTTTTGGATTGAACCGAAATGTAACGCATTATAATTTGTTTTAGAATCCAACTTATGAAGAAAGAAATAGAGAGAATACATTAAGTGGAAACATTAATATTAAGAAAATCGGTGCTTACAAGATTTTTAAATTAAAACAATCTTCGTTGCATTAAATAAACGAATCTCCAAAGTATTTGTTACTTATTTACTAAAAACAAGAACGTACTTTTGATACTGAATTCTCCTATCATTACCATAACAACGAAATGTTAGATTTGGAATATTACTTTGAAATTCTAAATAATGTTGTTGTTAAATTTCGCTCAAAGCTAGAAGCCGTCCCTAATTTTGTTTGTTTGTTTTGAATTTCGCGCAAAGCTACACGAGGGCTATCTGCGCTAGCCGTCCCTAATTTAGCAGTGTAAAACTAGAGGGAAGGCAGCTAGTCATCACCACCTACCGCCAACTATTGGACTACTCTTTTACCAACGAATAACCATTATAACGGCCCCCACGGCTGAAAGGGCGAGCATGTTTAGTGCGACGGGGATTCGAACTCGCGACCCTCAGATTGCGAGTCGAGCGCCCTAACCACCTGGACATGCCAGGCCCCCTAATTTTGAAGTGACGTACTAGAGGGAAGGTAGCAGCTAGTCAACTCTTGGACTATTCTAATCGAATAGTGAGATTGATCGTCATATTACAATTACCCCAGTGTTGGAAAGGTGAGCATGTTCAGGAATGTATTTCGATCCCGTGACCAGCAGATTGCGAGTCGAGCGCTTTAAACAAATAAAAAGACATGACCACCAATAAACTAAATATTAATTGATTGGTTATTTGTTTCGTTTCTATATAGTAAAGCTACTACATCTACCTGCCACGTGCATAATTTTGACCTGCCAATCAAAGGGAAGACAATCGGCCGGTACCACCCATCGCCATAACATCGGGTTTCGATCCCTTGACCCGCAGATCGTGACTAGAGAACTATAATCACCAAGCCATTTTTTATGTGATGGTAATAATCAACTATTTTAATAATTTATGTTTATAAGGACTTACTTTCGCCATATTGTCAGTGTATTACTGAAATATTTTCATAATTAATAAAACAGAAAACTTATCATAATTTTCAAGCCTTCACTAGCATATAGATACTTAAGTCTTGAGAAGCGGATGTATTTAATATTTTAAAGATACTAATTAAAGGTAATGATCGGGTTACCTTTATAGAAACCTTCTGGAATATAACTACTTAAACAGGGTTAAATCTTTAACAGGAAAGGCGTGTTTTGAAACGGTAAGATAATGTATTTTTTTTCGTTCATTTTGTATCACCGTATAGTAATACCTTTCTATACCTCTGCACGAGATATACTATATCTTGAAGTTGTATTTTGTATCACCGTATAGTAATACCTTTCTATACCTCTGCACGAGATATACTATATCTTGAAGTTGTATTTTTTCACCGTTCGGTAAGGGAATAGAATAACTAATATAAAATATTGTGACATATTTTAACTCCTAATAAGATTATTAGATATTAGTGGTCATGGTCAGTTTTCTCAATTTATTTTGTTTGAACGTAAGAACAAAGCAATGGGCGATCTGTGCTCTGCCCACCACGGGGATCGAAACCCGGATTCTAGCGTTGTAAGTCTGCAGACACTGGGGGACATTCGCAATATATATATATATACTACCTGACTTTTTGTTTTAAAATTAACTAACTTAATGTTCTTAATCCCACCGAAGGTCTTGATACAATGTTTATTTATATTACAAAAAATGCCAGATTTATACTTTTATCAACTTATTAATTGCTAATACAAAGTCATTTTAACATATAAAACAAATTAATGAAAATATGAACACACTTTATTCCTTTAAACGCTCAAACTTTATATTACGTTTAAAGGCTTCATATTATTTACTCGTCTGGTCATCATATTAGTGTGCATAATAAGGATAAATAAACTGTTCTGTCTATCGTTTGATAATAAGAAACTTCTGTGGCTTCATAGACTCGTTTATATTGTTGGTAAATAACAATTACCTTGTCTATCATTTAGATTTTTTTATTTAATTTATTTTCAACTGCGTGACTGTTAACAAACTGGTTAGTTTCGTACATGAAATGCTTACAGCTAGTTTAAACTAAAATTACTGTCTATTATTTATCTATCTATTTGTCTGTCTATCATACAGGTAATAAGAGTTTCTTTAGGAAACAACTTATTTGTTTAAATTATTTTATTTATGTGCTACAAATTAATGATTTATCTATTATTAATTGAATTTTAGTTGAAATACAGAATAAATAATTAACATTTATTTTATTATATCTTTATCACTTTAATGACTACCACCACCCTTAATGCTTCAGATATATTGAATCATGATAGGTTTATTGTATATCCTTTGTTTACCGATACCGTACTACAGATGTATTGAATGATGATAGGTTTATTGTATATCCTTTGTTCTACCGATACCTTGCTACAGATGTATTGAATCATGATAGGTTTATTGTATATCTTTTTTCTACCGATACCTTGCTACAGATATATTGAATCATGATAGGTTTCTTTTATATCTTTTGTTTACCGATACCTTGCTTCAGATATATTGAATCATGATAGGTTTCTTGTATATCCTTTGTTTACCGATACCTTGCTACAGATATATTGAATCATAATAGGTTTATTGTATATCTTTTTTTCCCCGATACCTTGCTTCAGATATATTGAATCATGATAGGTTTATTGTATATCTTTTTTTCACAGATACCTTGCTTCAGATGTATTGAATCATGATAGGTTTCTTGTATATCCTTTGTTTACCGAAACCTTGCTACAGATGTATTGAATCATGATAGGTTTCTTATATATCCTTTGTTTACCGATACCTTGCTACAGATGTATTGAATCATGATAGGTTTCTTTTATATCTTTTGTTTACCGATACCTTGCTACAGATATATTGAATCATGATAGGTTTATTGTATATCTTTTTTTTCATCGATACCTTGCTACAGATATATTGAATCATGATAGGTTTCTTGAATGAAATTCCTACCAGGCTAGGTGGGAAGGCAAGCATTAGCTATATGGATATTTGTATATTTATACTAATGCAATAAAACTTTAAGTTGGCCATTACACAACATGAATTTGATATCTTATATTTATTTAGTCCGCGCGGATGTGTGGCATTACTGCAGTAATAACTTTCTGAAGTACGTTTCTTGCAGACGATAATGTTTCAACACTCCTTCATTGCAGGGATCCGTAAGTCTTAATAACAAAGTTTTATCATCAAAGAGGCTCATAAGTTGAACTATCTGTGTCATTTCACTAACTAATATATGCACGTATTTGATCAGAACATCGTTCGCAACGTGATTTAGCGTAATCGTTCTCGTGAAACATATCTCCACTGTTCATAAAGTAGTAACGTTCTAAGCTAATCTTTAACTTAAGAGATTTAAGCGGAACGACATCTTAATCCCTCTAAGCCTCATGTCATCAAGTAGGCAATGACACTTACCTTCAAGTCGTGTATCGTGTATATACAAGTATCAATGATGTTAATAAGCTTCTATATAGAAATATATATATATTTTTTAAAACACGTCTTTCAGCATTGCTATATCGTCAGTTAAATAAATGTAATAACTTCGGATGAGATCAATGATTATTCGGATTAGGGGAAAAAACGGGTACTTTGTGTCGATTTTGAAACGCAACACTGGGGTAAAAATTAAACATTGGAGTTAATTTTCAAGCTATAAACAAAGACAAGTACATAGCCAAGGGTTTTTAATAAAGTCGTCTGTAGAGACAATGTAAGTCAGTAGATAAGAGGTAAGTTTACAGATTTACAACACTAAAATTCGGGATTTCATTCCCCAGAGCGTATATAACCTATTGTATAGCTTTGTGCTGACAAAAAAAAAACCTAAAAAATATATAATGTTCATTCCAGGATTATTTTTTTATCAATTTGAAATAAAAGTTATCTGTCTATACTTTAAGTTTTCCATCGTTTTTGTTTATATTTTTAAAACTTTGAAGTTCAATAAGATGTTGATTTAAATCTATGAGACCGGAAATGACCTACGTATGAGACCGGAAATGACCTACGTATTAATGGACTCGGGGTTCGAAACATGATGCTACTGAAAACACTTTTCAGTTGTGACTACATTGTAAAAGTGTGTCAGTCCTTCCCGTTGTTTTCTACAAAGAGTCAGATAAGGCTTTAGTAGTAAGTAGTTGAAACTGTACTTTTATCCTAATAGGTTCAGGGCCGATTGTTCAGCCCACATTCAGAAACAATACCACTCAGGTTAAATATCCCAGTTCTAGTAACACTTCAATAATCAATTTACTTCTTTTTAAAATATTTTGTATTATCGTGTTATTGTACAATATAAAACAATGATAACATCTTCATTATTTTGTATTATCGTGTTATTGTACAATATCAAACAATGTTAACATTTTCATTATTTTGAATTATTGTGTTATTGTACAATATAAAACAATGTTAA
>NW_013673786.1:10463-16747 GCF_000517525.1 Limulus polyphemus
ATCGTGTTATTGTACAATATCAAACAATGATAACATCTTCATTATTTTGTATTATTGTGTTATTGTACAATATAAAACAATGTTAACATCTTCATTATTTTGTATTATTGTGTTATTGTACAATATAAAACAATGTTAACATCTTCATTATTTTGTATTATCATGTTATTGTACAATATAAAACAATGTTAACATCTTCATTATTTTGTACTATCGTGTTATTGTGCAGTGTAGAACAATGATAACATCTTCATTATTTTGTATTATCGTGTTATTGTACAATATAAAACAATGATAACATCTTCATTACGTTGTATTATCGTGTTATTGTACAATGTAGAACAATGATAACATCTTCATTATTTTGTATTATCGTGTTATTGTACAATATAAAACAATGATAACATCTTCATTACGTTGTATTATCGTGTTATTGTACAATGTAGAACAATGATAACATCTTCATTATTTTGTATTATCGTGTTATTGTACAATGTAAAACAATGATAACATCTTCATTATTTTGTATTATCGTGTTATTGTACAATATAAAACAATGATAACATCTTCATTATTTTGTATTATCTCGCCAAGTGGAGGAATAGTAATAAATTTATTATTTAAGAAATATTATTTCTAAGAAGAAGAGAATATGTGAAATTCTAATGATTAAGGCTTAAGGCTGGTTTCCCACCAGTAAAGTTTTCACTTGAAGTTTGGACTTGACATTCCATCTGAGTGTGGTGAGCTACATTAGATGCATTTATTTCTCAGTCATTTTGCCGTCTGCTTTTTATTTTTATGAACAGCTATATATTGGGGAAATCCAACACACACTTTTAGAACAGCAAGCTCATGAAAGCTTGTATACTACAGACTATCGCTTACCGTTACATCTGTAAAATTCATTCAGTTTCAAAACTTTCTGAATTCTCACTATTTATTCATGAAATAAAGTATAATTATTCGTAATTCTGTAAGGTCGATTAATCATGGCTTTAATTCTAAAATCAGTGACTACAATGCTATTAAAAATATACGTTATGACTGTAGGTTTATGATGAATTCACTTTAAAACTACTTTGTTTATTAGGTATTAAGGTATATAAAAAAATGGCAACTTCAATTCAAGTACTTGTTTATCAAGAAATCTAATATTTGGGTATTTATGATTCAAATATAACAGACGCTTAGCTACATATTCTTGTGACCATAAACTATTACAAACGTATCATCCATGTAACATCTGTAAACAGTATCTTAAAAGCAACATTACAATTTATCAGTAGTCACTGTCCTCATAATGACTTGAAAATATGCTAACCATAACAGATGCAAGTCTAGGTATCACATTGTCGCCATCAATTGGATCATAATTTCAATAGATAACGTGTGTTGGTAGTTAAGCACAAAGCTACACAATGGGTTATCTGTGTTCTGCCCACAACGGGTATCGAAACCCGTTTTCTAGCGTTGTAATTCCCCAGACACATCGCTGTGCCCCTGAGGGGGATCAATACATAACGAATATTGGTTTTAAAGTAAATATTATAAACCAAAACTTTGGTGGATTTGTACCTGTTACACTGGACAACAACAAATAGGTGCTCAAATGTAGTTAGAATTTTTCCACCACCTCTCGATTCTAAGTTATTATAATACCTCAATATTTTATCAGCACTATGTGAAATGTCATGAAATCAACTCAGAATAATAGATTGATGCTGTAAAATTAAGTTTACTTGGACAGTTTAATGTGTAAAGGGCATAAATGTTTGATAAATTCAGGCATTGACTTATTGTATTGGTGTAAAATTCCAATTTGTTCTCGATATAACTGTAGCAAATTGCACCACTCTTTCTTCATTACCACGCCCAGAATTTGTTCTCGATATAATTGTAGCAAATTGCCCCACTCTTTCTTCATTACCACGCCCAGAATTTGTTCTCGATATAATTGTAGCAATTGCACCACTCTTTTTCATTACCACGCCCAGAATTTGTTCTCGATATAATTGTAGCAAATTGCACCACTCTTTTTCATTACCACGCCCAGAAATCACGAAACCCTCACGTGCTCTGCTTGCTAGAGCATTCGAGTTCCCCAACTGAGCTTAAAGGGGACGAAGTCAGACGTCTCTCTCTCTCAGTTGCCTTACACTCACTCAGTTGGTCACTTCGCCTCGCTCCGTGCACAGTCAGAACAAAGTCCGATCTTCTTTCTCGCATCATACCTGCGATATAACCAGATTCTGCAAAACCTTGTTTTTAAAATCTTTTAACTTTAGTTCTGTAAACATAACTTCTTTTATATATTTTAGTAAATTAGTTGAAATGCTTGCTGCCTTCGAAAGTGCAAAAATCACCCAAACAGTTTCAATTATATTTGTGAAAAATATATATTACAGTTTCACGAAGATAAGCATCTCATACAAGGTAAAGGTAGCTTACCATTACTATTTTGGGTGTAAAGAATGGGGACATTAAACTCCATATGTGTGTTGTACAGTTTGCACATCAGGCTTGACACTGTAGCTGAATAAGAAGAGAGAAAATATACCATTTCCAGTTCCACTGATATGGCATGAGCTCAAACATCATCTAACTGACTTGTATTTTTTGCAATACCAATTTTCTGTATATTCAAACAAAACTAAAGAACACATTAAATAACTAGATATTGTATCTGCTATGAAACCAGTACCTCATGAGGATTGTCTTCCAGTGCCACATCTACCAGCGAATTGAGAAATAGAAGAGTTATCCTGCGAAGATGACAATGAATCGTCTTCATTCTCTTCATCTAGTAATTCTATTCCTGTGGCATTTCAACATAAACTGCTTCATCTGATCACACAGGAAGAGCTAAATGATCTGATTCGTGACTTGTCTCTATCAAAGCAACATGGGAAACTTCTTAGCTCTCGTTTATAGCTATGGAATATATTAGCTCCAGGAACAAGAGCTTCAATTTACTGAAATCATCATCAAATTCTTGCTTTTCAAATAGCATGCAAAATACTTTGTATTTCTATATAAATCTCGATGCACTAATGGAAGACTTAGGTACTGAAATCATCATCAAGAAAGAAGGTGTTTTATCAACTCATCTAAAGTGAGTCTGAAAGCTTTACCTTTGCACAATGTGAACACTAAGCCATTGATTCCTGTTGCTTATGTCGTGAACATGAAATAAATTTATCAAAGCATTCAGATTACACTTGAGGCCATCAAATATAGTCACCATAGGTGGAACATATGTGTTAAGCCTGTAGAGTGGGTATACCAAACATTATTGTTTGTTTGTGTCTCTGGAACAGCCAAGATGATAAAAATCATTTTAAAAAAGGAATGGCCAGTGAGAGAGAATTACATAACAGGGAAACAGAATATCAACCTTTATTGAATCCTCAAAACGTGTATTTGCCCTCACTTTATATTAAACTGGGACTCATGAAGAGTTTTATAAAAGGAAATGGTAATGGTTTCAGATATCTGTCTGACTAGTTTACAAAAATCAGTGAAGCAAGAAACGAAATCCTTGTTGGTTCACAGATTCGAGAAGTGCTGATGGAAGATGATTTTGAAGAGGTATCTTTGTTGGTCCACTGATTCGAGAAGTGCTGATGGAAGATGATTTTGAAGAGGTATCTTTGTTGGTCCACTGATTCGAGAAGTGCTGATGGAAGATGATTTTGAAGAGGTATGTTTGTTGGTCCACTGATTCGGGAAGTGCTGATGGATGATGATTTTGAAGAGGTATCTTTGTTGGTCCACTGATTCGAGAAGTGCTGATGAAGATGATTTTGAAATAGTACTGAATAGGAAAGAACTTGCTGCCCAAAAAATCATTCAAACTGGTTGTCAAAAATATTTTAAAGAAGTCACAGGAATGAAAACTATACTGTAATGATTTATGACATGCTCAAGAACTACAGGAAAATGGGGTCTAGGATGTCACTAAAGGTGCATTTCTTACACTCTTGTTTAGACTTCTTTCCAAATGATTTAGGTGGAGTGAACGATGAGCATGGTGAGTGCTTTTACTAAGATATCTCTACAATGATGGTGATATTAAGGAGATGGGATCCTGCGATGATGGAAGATTACTGTTGGTTCTTACAGCGTGAAACTGAAAACATACACAAAAGGTGCAATAAGTCATGCAAGTATTGTGTTACAACAAATAATACCATGATGAGTTTGAATATAGCCTGAATGTATTTCCAGTATATAATTTTAATATATTCATTGTTTTTAAACTGGTACTGCTATTATGTATTGTTTTCAAACATTCTCAACTGCAATAAAGATATTAAATAAAAACTTATTATTTTCACGATATATAATAATATTTTGAATAAATCTATCATAACTCAAAAACTAGAGATGACCAGTAGTTTTCAATACGATTTTTAGAATCAACATCGTCAAATTAATTAGGAACAGTTGCATTTTTTCTAGTAGCAGAAAAAGGAATTTTGTTGCCCATCGTTATTTTTAGAATGTTGCCCATCGTTATTTTTAGAAGGGATTTAGGTAAAGTTTTTATTAATCTGTGTTAAAGAATCGTGAGGAATTGAATATTATTTTTACTGCATAAATAGATGGTGATGATTCTGGAAGTTATGAAATCAAATGAATTTTCTACCAGCTATATTAATAGCCTAATTCACGAAGTTTTATTCCAAGCTACTTCCCTATTAATTGCGCTTCCTACTGACCCAACGAAATCATAGTTATGATTTTATCTTACATAAAACGACATTCTAAGGACGGAAAATGCTAGCTCCTCTCTTAGAAGGAGTATATTCACAGATTATTGAACCCTTTTTTTAGTATAAGATGTGTATAGATTTACGGGTTTATTCACAAGACAAAATGATATTTTATGATTTTTAAGTTTAGAGGTATTTGGTGTTTTCAATTACATCTTATATGACAAATAGGCTAAAGGGCCAGGTCAGGGAACTCAAGGATTTCAATTGCATCTTGTATGACACATAGGCTAAAGGGCCAGGTCAGGGAACTCAAGGATTTCAATTGCATCTTGTATGACACATAGGCTAAAGAGCTAGGTCAGGGACTTCAAGGATTTCAATTGCATCTTGTATGACAAATAGGCTAAAGGGCCAGGTCAAGGGACCTCAAGGATTTCAATTGCATCTTGTATGACAAATAGGCTAAAGGGCCATGTCAGAGACCCCAAGGCTCAGACATCGCCATCCCTAACTCAGAACTGCTGACCAGACGGAAGGCAACCAGTCAGTAGTACCGACTGCCTAAAATTTGGATACTCTTAACATAATAGTGGGATTGACTGTCACACTTATAAGGCTAAAATTACGGAATATGCTCAGCGGTATATTTAGGTTTGAACCTTGGATCTTCCGATTAGTACTTTTTTTACGTTAACCATTAAGCCACATTTAACCAAATACTAAGTTTTATATTTTCGAAGCGCAAAGGAGCATGTAGGATCTACCACTATGTGGCTATCTAGGAGAATACTTAAAAAACATAGGGGGATACATCCTCTGTAGTTTACCATCTAAAGAGGTTCGAAACGTTGCAATTTTAACTGAATATTTTAACATGGTGAGTACAGCTGACGATGTAACTGAGGGTTTGCCTTAACCTTGTGAATGCTGATCTGAAGCCTTCCTTAAATACTATCTTCTCAGTTATGAACTAGTTTTGTTTCCTTTTAAAATCCTTAATTAATTTACTTTATTAGACATTTCAAATATACTTATTACTCAGAATGAAGTATTGTAAAAGCAACACATTTACTATTGTTAAACCAAATTGAAGTACTTCAGTAATATAAATGATAGTTCGTGACACAACACTATTTTAAATTTAAAACCGCACGTCATTTGTGTTGTCAGAAAGCTTGGATGTTTATATCGCAATAACAATTAATAGTTCACACAAGGAAACAGAGTGTGTTGTGAAATAGCACAATGTTTAGTTCACACAAGAAAACAGAGTGTGTTGGGAAATAGCACAATGTTTAGTTCACACAAAGAAACAAAGTGTGTTGGGAAATAGCACAATGTTTAGTTCACACAAATAAACAAAGTGTGTTGTGAAATAACACAATGTTTAGTTCACACAAAGAAACAAAGTGTGTTGTGAAATAGCACAATGTTTAGTTCACACAAATAAACAAAGTGTGTTGTGAAATAGCACAATGTTTAGTTCACACAAAGAAACAGAGTGTGTTGGGAAATAGCACAATGTTTAGTTCACACAAAGAAACAAAGTGTGTTGTGAAATAG
>NW_013673786.1:17529-23213 GCF_000517525.1 Limulus polyphemus
TAATTATTACAGTTGTATTACACATCTAGTACCATCACTAAAGATGTATAACAGAAATGTACATGTACTACAAATAACGTTGATTAATTATTACAGTTGTATTACACATCTAGTACCATCACTAAAGATGTATAACAGAAATGTACATGTACTACAAATAACGTTGATTAATTATTACAGTTGTATTACACATCTAGTACCATCACTAAAGATGTATATAACATACTCACTTACTACCACCAGAAAGAACCGGATAAAATCAGTCCATTTTTCTTACCTGACAACCTAAAGACAGTTCAAGGAAAACCACTAATGAGGTTAACATTAGAGTTATAGTACTGACCAAATTTATTTTGAATTTAGTGTACATTTAAGAAATTTCAACCATTTACTAATCTGATTATTTTCTGCTATTGAAGTATACAATTGTGTAAATAACCAAATAATAGATGTATAGGTGAGTGTTTATTCCCTGCCCATGTAAATACTTTGTTTCAACTAATAAAGAAGTCACGTGATGACTAACAACTGTGTAGGTCAGTGTCATCATTTGTAAAATTAATCACCACCTACAAAGTGTATTATATCATTACATAAGAAAGAAAAATGGACAAATAAAGATTCGTTAAATTAAGTGTACAAATTCTGTTTTCATATTATTCCAAAGTACTGATAAGTTCTCTTTAACATACGTTTTACAAAACTGTTTTTATGTGTTTTCGTGTAAAACATGTTTGATTAAACAAAATGTTATTCAGAAGATTCATAAAAATATATAAATCATTTTAATCTCTCTGTACAGTCTCAGTTCTGTATCCTGAGACTCCGGGCGATGCTTCATTTGTTTTTCTGTCTCTTTGCTATTTCTAGTTATAGAGAAAAGTACTGTTTGATTTTCACATTACTTTTTGTTACTGTTTCTAGTACAAAACTACTTTACTGATTATAATTGATTTTAATCTCTCTGTACAGTTTCAGTCTAAGAAAGTATGAAATTCAATATTTACACGTTAGTCTTAATAATAACCTTTTTTTCTATTTTTACTATCAATTTTTAAAATGTAATTATCGTCTGGTTTAGAAAGAAAATATTGTAGCTTCTTCAGCCTCGGTGACAAATAGCATAACTTTCATTAATAGCTATTATTTATGAAAGAATTGTTCATTTACAGAATGTTATAACGATAGGAAATATTGCAGTTTGGGGGTTGATTTCGACTCGTAAGTAATAGAAACAAAGTCTGTTGAATAAAATTGTACATAGTTGAGTGTGTGTGTGTAAAGTTATATGTATGATCACTATACGTATAAATAAAGCATTTATTTCTAAAAGCTGTGTACAATATTGTGTCTATTAAATAATGCACAATTTAAATTAAAACTACATGTTATTCAGGGTTGGAATATGGATGGTTTTTAATCAATAACTCTAGATCAGTGTTGGCTTTGTAATCTACGTGATACTCTAAAACGTAAGGGTTAACCACAACTTTTATTAGAAACACCAATAATACCTTTCTCACTACGAAACTCACAAATTCACCAAGACTACCAACCGTACACAAACTTATAAATTCTTGTCTTCCATACAGCTTAACTTTGAAAAAGTGAAATGAAACGGTACTTTATAGTTACAACCCCAAGTTTTGAAGTCCACATCACGCACATTGGATTGTTTCCTTACTAAAGACATCTTCCCAATTTTTCATTGTCCTCGGTTTGTATATCATTACACGCCTGAAGACCATGACAATTCTTATATTGAAAAAAAACAAAAGCCATCTAAAAGTTTGAGCCAATACTATATGGGAATTTGTATAAAAATGCATGTGTTTCCTCTATATATAGTGAAGCTGCTGGACATGAACATATCCATTTCAAAATCTTCTGCAAGGCCACCACTGATCTGGAATTATTGATTAAAGAAACCCTCCAGCTCAAACAGCATTCTGTAACCGTGAATAACACGATGCAGTCTTCATTTCATTTGCACTTTTTTTTTAATATAGACAATATTTTTGTTCTCATACCTTTACTTTCTATGTGTGTTTTAGTTTTGGTTAAATTATCTTAATGTAGAATTTACTTCATACTGTTGCTTTAAATAATGAATCTGTAGAGTTGCGAAACGTTTATCTGAGTCACTTCTGATATAATCAAACAACATTGTTCATCATAAGTATCGTTATCCTTTTTATTTCAATAAAAGACGTTTTCAAATTCGTGGGAAAAAAGAAATGTTGGTGAATAAACTTTAAAATATTTTAAAAACGTTTAACTCACAACGTTATTTTTAGGGTAGATAAATGATATTTATAAACATATAAAACAAATAAACCTGATTAATGTATCTGATTATAAGATGAATAATTCTATTAATATTTTCTAGCCAAAAATATTAAAACTACAGAATACATTTCTCGGTACTCCAAATGAAAATTCGTCTGTAAATGATTATTTATTTGTAGAAATGTATCCTTGTTTATTAGGATGGTCCTTATTTGAAGATAAAATTTATAAATCCCTAACTCCCTGACTTTGTTCCAGTGTACCAAAAGTATTGAATTTCATCCATTTTGGACTGAATTTAGAAGTTGGTCGATGAATTTGAAGTTCTAGTCTGCAGTGGCCTGGTACCATATATACAATAACGTATTTGTTATGTGTTATAAATGATTTATTTAAAGTATATTAATACTTTATTTCATTTTCGATAGTATAATTACACAATTATATGATTTGTATATGATTTTGGTTTAGTCATTTTTCCATTGCTATTGTTTCCATACTGCTGTTAGGTGTCTTTCATGGTGCTGCACAATTTGAATGCGGACGTATTTTTGTTCTTCTTTCTTTGTTATGATGAAACTGTTTCCTTCAATAAAAGCCACACCCATTTCAGCATTGACATTTAAAACGTTCACATGTAGTCCTTGTAGTCCACTGTGAGCTCTCTTGACTCGTGGAGTCAAACTAAAGACGGTTATTGGGAGTTTCATGAATTATACATAACCTGTTTGCTGTAAGACATCTTCAGGTCAGTCAAATTAGAGGCGGTTATTGGGAGCTTCATGAATTAGACATAACCTGTTTGCTGTAAGACATCTTCAGGTCAGTCAAACTAGAGACGGTTATTGGGAGCTTCATGAATTAGACACAACCTGTTTGCTGTAAGACATCTTCAGGTCAGTCAAACTAGAGACGGTTATTGGGAGCTTCATGAATTAGACACAACCTGTTTGCTGTAAGACATCTTCAGGTCAGTCAAACTAAAGACGATTATTGGGAGTTTCATGAATTATACATAACCTTTCATGGTGGCATCCCCCTTGGAGTACTGAATTAAGCACGATGGATGGTCAAGGCATAATATACCCTCCAGACCTGGCCGAAAGAAAAGACGACGTCCGAGTTTATATTAGGGCATGGCACACTGCTCTTGATTCCATTTCTGTTCCTCGGAATGATCTTAACTTCCTATAATGTCTTATTATAAGCAAGTGAATTCTGATTTTTTTATGGTGTGTCAATAAGAAACTCAGTGGTTTAGTATTTATTGATTCAGCTGTATCCAAAGAGACAAAAGGAGTAATGGTAAATCCAACCGAATATCAGAAAGTATGAAGACATGTAAACTGAACGTGTTGTCACAAAAAACACAAGAGACTCAAACTTCTACCTGGATTATGGCAGGTCAGTCAAACTAGAGACGATTATTGGGAGCTTCATGAATAAGACATAACCTATTTGCTGTAAGACACCTTCAGGTCAGTCAAACTAGAGACGTTATTGGGAGCTTCATGAATTAGACATAACCTGTTTGCTGTAAGACACCTTCAGGTCAGTCAAACTAAAGACGATTATTGGGAGCTTCATGAATTAGACACAACCTGTTTGCTGTAAGACACCTTCTTGTAGATCGCATTATATCTACCTATTCTGAGTATTCTAAAATGTACCAGAATAATTCCTTGTAGATCGCATTATATCTACCTATTCTGAGTATTCTAAAATGTACCAGAATAATTCTGGAAGACTCTAGTTTATCCTGGAATATTCCAGAGTGTTCCATATTATTCAGATTATTCACAAACATTCCACATATAAATAATTCATGCTGTCACTTTTTAATTCTGGAATATTCTGTATCATATCTTAGAACTTGTTGTGTTTTAAAAGACTCTATGGGGCTTTCCTCTGATCTAGATATTACAGTTTTCAATCGATTTAAGTAATCTTAGGGATACATACAACAGTACAATAGCAAAGGCTATAGAGGAAGTTAAGGACTATGTCACTGAGTTTGCTGTAAGACACCTTCAGGCCGAATTATTCTGGTACATTTTAGAATACTCAGAATATTTAGATATAATGCGATCTACAAGGAAACATTTCGACTACCTTGATCAAACCCTAAATGTTGATCAATATGGATAGAAATAGGTATGAATTATTTATTTATTTATGTATTGGAACAAAATGAGGAAGTAAGAGTGTTAAAAATCAAAACTTTAAAATTAAGGACAGCCCTCCTGTTTATCAACTGAGAAAGTTAATACTAATACAGTTTATGTTACAAATTAGCAGTAAATCTGATGTTATTTTAAACATTTTCAAAACAACCAAATTATATGGATTTGTAATGACTTCTGTAATTTACTTTATGCTCTTCCTATAAAATTTTGATTTATTACCAGTTCTATTAGAGCCACTACACTGGCAAAAATGTTGAATTTTGTGCCTAATAAAATAAAAACCAACAATGTTTTCTTGTATTATTGATAGTAATACTATTACTTTACAATAGTTAAATAATGTATTTCAATCTACTTCTGCTCCTTTTTTGGTGTCTTTAGTTTTAGTATATTTCGTTCCAATTTTTGGATAATACCTCTCTGTTTCTCTCCGTTACTTTAATGTAGTTGAGGATAAAAACATATAATTATTTTGTTCAATAATAAATGGCATGCTAATAAGACCTAACTACTATTTTTAATTTTGTGATTTAGTGTTCTCTTGACTTGTATAAATATTACAATCGTTATTGTACTGGTTTTGACGAGAAATTAAAAAGTAATGAATAGTGTTGTTGTTTAGAGATCCTTATTAATTTTTTCAATAATTACTTTGTTCAACACTATTATTGATCTTTGTCAAACTGTTCAAAGATTAATGAATTGTGTTTATTAATTAAGCTCGTCTTTAGAGAAGAGAAAAGAATTAGCGTGTATGCGTCAATAAACTGTTGGATATATGAAATATACACGTTAGTAATGTTAGTGTATAGTTCTGGAGTTCGTAAATATATTGCTTGTTAACACTGTGAAAATAGTATGGATAATTAATTCGTGCCATTATATTAGCATTTGTTAATAAAAAAAAATCAGAACTAAATAAATACCCATTAAGTAACTTAAGAAAGTTAACTTTATAATTATAAGTAAGGAATATCAAGTCACTAATATTCAGGATTAGAATTGATTGATTCATCAACTGGGGAGCCTTGTAATTATCGATATTTTGACGTGTAATCCCAATAACATCTCACGAAGTTTGGGCAGTTTATGAGATTTAGGTTAAGCTAGATTCATATATTAAGCTAATGATTCAAAGTTATTTTCAAAATAAAAATATATGTATATACAATAAATAAGTAAATAGAAATTTATAAAATTAAATATATT
>NW_013673786.1:23964-26030 GCF_000517525.1 Limulus polyphemus
AAAGGTGTAAATGAAAATAATATTAAAGAATGAATGATATATAACTTACTATGCAAACAATATGATAAAAAAATTGAGAATTTAAAAAACTGAAAATAGGGATCGTAAAATAAGTAAGGAAACAAGGTTGGGGATGTTGTAGATATTATTTACTCAAACTACAAACCCTTATTTTGGTTCCATGCTGTTACCTAGAATTACATTTGGTGGAGTCAAAATAGGGTTTTGTACTTTAAATAAACAATCTCTACAGTATCTCCAGCTTTGTTTCCTTACTTTTTTTACAATCCCTATTTGCAGGTTTTAAATTCCCAATTTTTCATTTATCTTGTTTGCAGGCTTTTTTAATTATGGGCAAAGAATTACTTGATATATACATTGTAAGGATAACAAACATAGCTAGTAGCTAGATGATATGGTTCATGATGATCTATTGTACCTATTAACTAGTTGATCGCATTATTTCGATCACCAACTTTTGGGCTTTTCTCCTCTGGCTGAAGAGTAGGATTTCATTGTCACTCTCATAACTCTTCCACGTGCTCGTAAATTATAGGGATGATGATAATTTTCTCACATTATCTTTGTGAAAATTGAGCTTAGACTGTGAATCAGTTTTTTCCTGTTTGGGCAGGAGTCTAAGCATCTTGTATGTTGAATTACAATTGTTTAACTTACACTCAAAATTTTAAAAGTTTGATCACTTCTAAATCATATTACTCTGGTTATCTTAAGTCAGACTAGGGTCCGACATGGTCAGGTGGTTAAGGCACTCGACTCGCAATTTGAGGGTCGCGGATTCAAACATGCTCGCCCTTTCAGTCGTGGGGGCGTTATAATGTGACGGTCAATCCTACTATTCGTTGGTAAAAAAGTATCCCAAGAGTTGGCGGTGGGTGGTGATAACTAGCTTCCTTCCCTCTAGTCTTACACTGCTAAATTAGGGACGGCTAGCGCAAATAGCCCTCGTGTAGCTTTGCGCAAAATTAAAAACAAACAAACAATTATTGTGAAGTTTATTTCAACCTTTATGGCTTACATGTTTGTTTGTTTTTTTACATTAAGGTTTTAATGTAATAATTATACAGTTAATTTATACATTATGGTTAATCGTCGAGCTATGCTGAAGTACAATATAGTTATTCATATTTGATAATTTGTGTAATAATAACAATGGCTGCTGAGCTTGCTACAGTTGGCATCGGTTTTAATGTTAATCCCGCTGTGGATCAGTGGTAGGTTTACGGACTTACAACGCTAAAATCCGGAGTTTGATTTCCCGCGATGACTAGAACGTAGATAGCCAATTCTGTAGCTTCGCGTTACAATAAATGGCAACAACAACAACTGATAGTGCTAATCGAGAAGGTAATACAGATTTTATAGTGTTGTTGGTATACTCCATTTTCATCCGCTATTTCACCTGAAAAGATCCCACGTTATTCTCATCCAGATTTTACGTCTGGTAGACTTTGTTTTGTTTATAAACGCGAATTTTATAAGATATTAAAACTAAACTAAACAGGTAATCTTGTAAGAGGTGGTTATAAAGTCAGCGTGTATATTTGAACAATCTGTAAAACAAACCTTGCAACAAGTGCATGAAATATTTTGTACGCGTGAATAACGAATCACGGATGTACATTTCATTAGTTTCTGAAAATAGCATTAGTGACGCTACTGGGTTTGATGTCGATTATGGCAGTGATTTGTGGACATTTCAGCATTTAATATCTTCCCTGATATCGTCCGAACCTTTCTCGCAATTGTGTATTTAAACTGAGGAATTGTTACTGGGCTGTGGCAATATATCTTCATCATTAGCGATCTCCATAATAGACAACAGGGCGCATTGTGGCTAGGCATGATGAAAGTGACTTCTTAGAACACAGTTCTCACTACAGACTGTTTCAAATATCCGTATTTATTTTATAACCACGCAGTTCTCGCTACAGACTGTTTCAAATACCCGTATTTATTTTATAACCACACAGTTCTCACAACAGACTGTTTCAAATACCCGTATTTATTTTATAACCACACAGTTCTCACAACAGACTGTTTCA
>NW_013673786.1:26653-28784 GCF_000517525.1 Limulus polyphemus
ATTATTCTACATCTAGCTGTTTTATAAATCTTAACGTTATGTTTTTTTCTAGTTTGGTTGATTATTCTACTCCAAGCTGTTTTATAAATCTTAACGTTTTGTTTTTTCTAGTTTGGTTGATTATTCTACTCCAAGCTGTTTTATAAATCTTAACGTTTTGTTTTTTCTAGTTTGGTTGATTATTCTACTCCAAGCTGTTTTATAAATCTTAACGTTATGTTTTTTTCTAGTTTGGTTGATTATTCTACTCCTAGCTGTTTTATAAATCTTAACGTTTTGTTTTTTTCTAGTTTGGTTGATTATTCTACTGCTAGCTGTTTTATAAATCTTAACGTTTTGTTTTATTCTAGTTTGGTTGATCATTCTACTCCAAGCTGTTTTATAAATCTTAACGTTATGTTTTTTCTAGTTCGGTTGATTATTCTACTGCTAGCTGTTTTATAAATCTTAACGTGTTGTTTTTTCTAGTTTGGTTGATTATTCTACTGCTAGCTGTTTTATAAATCTTAACGTGTTGTTTTTTCTAGTTCGGTTGATTATTCTACTGCTAGCTGTTTTATAAATCTTAACGTTTTGTTTAGGAAATACTTTGTAAGCAATGACTATTTAACTTGCTAGCTACGTACCTATACTGTTTACCGTTTTACTTTATATCAGAAACTGTTCGAGATGCCACTTGCCAATGTATTAAACTAACAAGACAGTGAACTACAGACATGTTTGTATAAATATTTTATTAGGTTAGCGGTTTATAATTTCAGCCGTGTTTATTTGTTGCCACAGAAAATGATGAATTATTTAAGTTCATAGAGATGGCGCAGTTGTTATACTTAGGGTTTCTCTGGAACATCAAGAATATTAACATCGTTTGGCGGAAAATCCGCTAATTCTTAGTAATTAACCATTCAGTGTTCCTGTAGTAATTATTTAGTAGCGGCCTTGTATACATTAGAACATCCTGTCGTTACTGACAACTCAAATAACGAACATTCAACTCGAATATCTAGTTTGTTGTGCAGATTTTCATTAATTGTGAACGTAATTAACTCTCCTATCCACGTCTGTATACATTCCCATGTAAGAGGAAGATCTTACCATCTATCCTCTATGTTTGTAGAAGTTTGTCTTAAATTGATGAATGATATACGCCTACCCAGCAAGTGAAATACAGCAGGTTATTTCAATACAAAATACAGTGTTTCATGATGAATGCTCATTTTCTCAATTAATCTTAATCGATTGAAGTTTAACTACCAAACGTTTGACATGTCACTACAAGTGAGTTAATGAACCAATAATTTTAATGATATTCTATTATTAATGCGTGTGTGTATATCTGTTATACGGAAGCTGCGTACGTTATATTAATACTATGTTGGAGTTTCACCACGCCGTTACAGTCGATGTCAGCAAGTCAGGTCATGTTCTATCTGACGACTGTGAATCGTTACAACAGCCCTATAGCCCATTTGAAAAGGCTCCGCCGCAAGGCTTTCATGTCCAAAGTACATCATTTCTCCCTGCTGTCTTTCAATACTCAATCTAATATACGAGGGTGACGGTTTTCCATCGCCCATTTAAGCAATCCGATCGCACATAAATTCATAGGCACTGCATCCGGGGACTTTCTTTTCCAATGCCATTAAGTACAATGTCTGTCTTATAAATTATAAATCCCCGAGCTTAACAAATCGTTATGATCTGATTGCATAAATATTGTGTGTCGGGAAGAGTTGTCACGTACCCTTTCCAAAAGCGAACAATTTTCGATGGCAAACAATGTCAAAATGTTGTTCTGATACATGCTGTCCACCACGACTTTATATCCGTTATGAATGCCACATTTTAATATAACATATTTGGAAATGAATGCTGGTCAAACTTACTTTAGTTCCATATTATAATAAAAACATCAAAATGAATAGAGTTAAAAGAGTATATTTGAGGCTTCGATACAGAAAGATAAAATATCTTATTCTTAAGCCTTTATAAAGTTAACAGATGGCGCCACTGCAGAGGATTACGTAATCCAATTATTTTTAATCTGTTTGTTTGTTTTTGAATTTCGCGCAAAGCTACACGAGGGTTATCTGCGCTTGCCGTCCCTAATTTAGCAGTGTAAGACTAGAGG
>NW_013673786.1:29784-34687 GCF_000517525.1 Limulus polyphemus
ATTGCGAGTCGAGCGCCTTATCCACCTAGCCATGCCGGGCCTATTTTTAATCTTTACAATGCTTAGCACGTAAAGTATATATTGCAAACTTGTTTGTTTTTTAATTCTTGGTTCTATTTAAATCTGTTTTTATTTCTTTTCAATTTTGTATATTAGTACCATCTTCCTCCTCCACATACACTACTTTCTAAGAAGGGAGTATTTAACACAGTGTGTCTCAAATTTGTTTTTTTTTTCTCGGGGTGATGATTATTTTTGTATTATCAATTATATATACTCTAAATAGAAATAGTTTGAAAAATATAATCATGAAGTTTCTTAACATCAACATTTTTATTGATATATACTTATATGAATAAATTTCAAAACTATTTCCATCTGACACAACCCTTCCCATGTTCTAATTACTACACTTTTTTCACAACTATTTCCATCTGACACAACTCTTCCCGTGTTCTAATGTTCTAATTACTACGCTTTTTTCACAACTATTTCCATCTGACACAACTCTTCCCGTGTTCTAATGTTCTAATTACTACGCTTTTTTCACAACTATTTCCATCTGACACAACTCTTCCCGTGTTCTAATGTTCTAATTACTACGCTTTTTTCACAACTATTTCCATCTGACACAACTCTTCCCGTGTTCTAATGTTCTAATTACTACGCTTTTTTCACAACTATTTATTTAACTGTTTGGTTTGAATTTCGTGCAAAGCTACACGAGAGTTATCTGCGCTAACCGTCCCTTATTTAGCAGTGATAGACTAGATGGAAGGCAACTAGTCAATAACACCCAGCGCCAAAACTTCGGGAACTCTCTTACCATTGAATAGTAAGACTGGCCGTCACGTTATAACGTTGTTGTGGCTGAAAGAGCGAGCATGTCTGGTATGACAGGGATTAGAACCCGCAACCCTCAGATTGCGAGCCGAACGCCTAACCAACTTATTTAGAATTTCCAAACTTACTAAAAAAATTAATATTTACATGAAATTAAATTCTACTGTAAGAGTAATCCCCTGGAGTTAATTAGTGGAACTATTTCAAATTGAAGTTAGTATTTTCTACAATTTTTTTGTAATGTGGTTTATATATACTAGTGGATTTCTTTATCTGTTATAAAACATGCAGGCTCTTAGAATTTACGACCGTTACGCAGCTATTGTGATTAAGATAATATATTCGTATCTACAACATATTTACACACTAAAGATGATAACAAAACCTTGTCGAAACGTTGTACGTTATGTTAAACTTATAATAAAGTTTTTCTTCGTTACCCATTCAAGCCGTCTCTAAGCATTATCAGTCTCAAAGTGGGTTCCTCGTCATCGAATTTGAACACTAAAAGAGTTAAAACGTGTATACAAGAAAAACATCCATCTGTATCAATAGCAAAGCTGATCGTATTTAATTAGAAGAACGTTTTAAGTCCCATACTAATTTTCTTTCCAACTTAAGGTGAATCTTAGGCCATATACACCGATAACATTTTTACAGATTATTTAGGCAGACCAAATGGAAAAACATGAAATCAACAGTAGATTTAGAAGCATGATTGGAAGTTTTCGTCAACATCAGTCGATGTTCGTCATTCTGTTAAAGGTAACAGAAGATGTGGTATCTGCACCAGGATATCTTGTTGGGTTGAAGGTGTTTTTTTAGTAACCATAGAATTCACATTGCAGATGAAGGTGTCGCTCCTGATTGGCTTAGTTTGTTTTTACTGTCCTGCATGCTCCTGATTGGCTTAGTTTGTTGTTACTGTCCTGCATGCTCCTGATTGGCTTAGTTTGTTGTTACTGTCCTGCATGCTCCTGATTGACTTAGTTTGTTGTTACTGTCCTGTATGCTCCTGATTGGCTTAGTTTGTTTTTACTGTCCTGCATGCTCCTGATTGACTTAGTTTGTTGTTACTGTTCTGCATACCCCTTCAGTGGCTCAATGATAAGTCTAAAGTTTTATGACTCTAAAAACCGGGTTTCGATACCCGCAGTGAGCACGGCACAGATACCCAATTGCGTAGCTTTGCTCTTAATAACAAACAACAAAAGCTGTCCTACATACTTCCTTGTGCAAGTTTCCCGCTTCCACAGAGAGTACTCTGGATTGTTTAACAGTTATAAAAATATTCTTCCCAGGAAAAGGTTATGTCATAGTCTTTAAACCAGAAGTTGTTCTGAACCAAATTTTCAGGTGTTAAACACATCACTCGTATCGCCATTGATACGATACACGTCACCACATAAGTGTGTACAAGTTGTTCATAGAAGGTTCGTTGAACTCCTTTTAGTACAGTTAGAAATATTGATCATATCGTTCAAATCACTGAACGAAAATTATTGTGAACTGTTCCTTTTCTTTTCAGTGTTCCGTAATAATAAAACTACATTCAACACATGTTTATGACTTGGTGTAAGTATTTATGACTTTAGAAAGTCAGGGTATTAGTGTAAAAACTGGCTAAAGTTTTAATTTATGATGTTATGTAACTTTCATAACTTGAAATAATAATAATTTAAACAGAAATCGCGTATAGCGATCTTTAGACTACGTTGCGATAACTGTCTGTAAGATTACGTTTACTGATTATAATTCTGGAGCTCTACTTAACCAGGCTGTACAAGTAAACTTTGTGACTCTACTTAACCAGGCTGTACATGTAAAATTTGTGACTCTACTTAACCAGGCTGTACATGTAAACTTTGTGACTTTACTAACCAGACTGTACAGGTAAACTTTGTGACTCTACTTAACCAGGCTGTAAAGGTAAACTTTGTGACTCTACTTAACCCGGCTGTACAGGTAAACTTTGTGACTTTACTTAACTAGACTGTACAGGTAAACTTTGTGACTCTACTAACCAGGCTGTACAGATTAACTTTGTGACTCTACTTAGCCAGACTGTACATGTAAACTTTGTGACTCTACTTAACCAGGCTGTACATGTAAACTTTGTGACTCTACTTAACCAGGCTGTACAGGTAAACTTTGTGACTCTACTAACCAGGCTGTACAGGTAAACTTTGTGACTCTACTTAACCAGGCTGTACATGTAAACTTTGTGACTCTACTTAGCCAGACTGTACATGTAAACTTTGTGACTCTACTAACCAGGCTGTACATGTAAACTTTGTGACTCTACTTAACCAGGCTATACAAGTAAACTTTGTGACTCTACTAACCAGGCTGTACAGGTAAACTTTGTGACTCTACTAACCAGGCTGTACAGGTAAACTTTGTGACTCTACTAACCAGGTTGTACAGGTAAACTTTGTGACTCTACTAACCAGGCTGTACAGGTAAACTTTGTGACTCTACTTAACCATACTCTACAGGTAAACTTTGTGACTCTACTTAACCAGTCTGTACAGGTAAACTCTGTGACTCTACTTAACCAGACTGTACAGATAAACTTTGTGACTCTACTTAACCATACTCTACAGGTAAACTTTGTGACTCTACTTAATCAGTCTGTACAGGTAAACTCTGTGACTCTACTTAACCAGACTGTACAGATAAACTTTGTGACTCTACTTAACCAGTATGTACAGGTAAACTTTGTGACTCTAGTAAACCAGACTGTACAGGTAAACTTTGTGATAGTTAAGGCAACGAGGCCGAAAGGTTTAATACAAAGTCCATAAGTTGAAAAATACACGTGTTTATGAACTTTATAATAATAGATCTGGAACAGTTTCATGCTTTTATAGGAAACTTCCAAAAATGTATCAGATCACACATTATTACAAAAGTGCTATCAGCTAATAACCACCTTAATAACTAAGGGTAAGAATACTCTTATCTGATCGAATAGTAGGATTTAACATTCAGCCTTAAAGAGCACCCACAACCCCTAAGTGCGGAGGGCGTTTTTGTTATGAGTCCTAGGATTCACAGTCCATGGAGGACAACCACTAGGTCACGTCCAACCCTCATATATATATAATAAGATTTTCAGTGTTTTCAGAAAATAAAAAGATTTAAACCTATATTTTTAAACTTTGTGAAATGCACGATCGAAATATTTTCAACACCGGACTGTTATTTAGAAATGTTATACGTTTAAACGAAGTTATTCAAATATTATCAAAAGGGTTTTAAAACAAATATCCTTTTTTACCATTGAGAAACGTTCATCATTTAATAAATTTTTTAACTTTCTACTCCTCTTTAAGTTTCTATCAATATTTTATTTAACTATCTGATAGCTATAACAAACGTCAGGTTTTATTAAACCTTTCTGGTCTAATTTATATCTAGACATAAGATTGATGAAATGTCATTTGGAACCGAGAAAAGTATAATAATATCCTCTAATAAAACCTCGTATGTGACTAGCTATTTTCATTCCGAGTTATTATAATGCTTATAATGACGTGATACATACGAGTCATAAGAAAGTATTTCAAGACTACAACTGATGTTAAAACAAATATAGAGTCCATCACCATCAAAATATTGACACATTTCGCTTGTTCATTTATTTAAGCTCATTTATAGATAAAAAGTTCGATTACCAGACTGTGCACGAGTATTTAATTACAGAACAGTGAAAACTTCATTTTTGTCCCGTTAAGAAACGTGTGAAGATCGAATTGATTTGGTCTAAACTCAGAATGAGGCAAATAGAGAATAATCTAGAACCTTCACTTAACTTAATTTAACTTTAACATTAAACAACTGCTTGGTAAACTCACTTTCACGTGTTCGTATTTGTGGCGAATATTATACTGTTACGACAGCGGAATTCACGTGACGCTAGTAACACGTAATGAGTATCTAGAACGTTCGTGAAGGCTCGAGTGTTTGCCAGACGCCCTCTTTTTCGTTTACATAAGACCGACGAGAAGTGACGGCATAGATAATTGAATAGCAGACAAGGAGATAGAGACAGATA
>NW_013673787.1:0-3519 GCF_000517525.1 Limulus polyphemus
AATCTTTATTTTATTTTATTAAAAATACTTCACTAAGAAATATAAATTTTTGTATGTGAAAGATTTGTAATATTAACTGAAAGACTGCCAGATTTTGTGAAGATATGCCCACTATATTGAGAGTTATAAGTAGAAATCTATAAAAACTTTAAACGAATACAAAAAAAGGTCACGTGGTTGGTCAAATTGATCGAGCTGTATTGAAAGTGTTAAACTCAACTTCTAGGGACACTATTATCCAAAATGTTCACCAGGAGTGCGGTGCAATCCTGAATTTCAGATCTTGTAAATATGATGTGTAACTATGTTTATTCTTTCTTAAGTACTAAATGCTAATGTTAATTTTGTACTCTTTCTTTCATATCTTGGGCTGAACATTTTCTAGGCCAGATTTAGGATTTAAAATAATTTACAAATTTTATAGAAATGAAATATATATATTAAGTTAGAGTGAGATATGCAGTACTTGCATACTACAATTTCATGTATTGTTTTTTGTAGGTTTTGTGGCAGTGAAGAAATAACAGCAGGAGAACGTTATCGTTTTCTGTTTGAAGATGAAGAAAGTTATGCTCTCATCATTAAAAATGTGACGAAAAAAGATGCAGGAACATACTCTGTTGTGGCAAAAAATGACATTGGAGAAGTAAATACATCATGTCAGTTGACTGTCACCTGTAAGTAGTGCCAGTTTAATGATATTGTGCATAACTACTGAATATTAAAACTTGCAACCCAAAGTCATAAAATATATTCTCTCATTAGAAATAACTTAATAAATAATGAAATGTTTTTCCAATGTACTTGAAATAACTGCTTATATCTGTATGATTGCTGGAAATTCATTAACTGTTTTCATGATGTTTTTATTTAGGCCCTCCATGTTTTCGTAAGCAGATGAAAGATAAAATAGTAATGACAGATGAAACTGTTACATTTGAAGTTGAAGCTGAAGGGAAACCTACACCAGAAATCAAATGGTAAGGACTGCAGAGTTGTACTACATTATATTGAAATTATTTTGGAGCCTCACCACCTCATTACAGTTTGAAAGTACTTAAACCTGTTGTACTACTATGATCTATTATTTTATGTATATTGAGGATTCTATGTACAAGCTATCTAAGTTTCTAGATGGCACACTAAAACAGTTAATAGGTCAGTCTGAGTTACATATGAAAACTTCTAATCATTTTGTAGGTGGACTACAAGAGCTTCTAGTTTCTGAACATGAAGATATGGTTTTGTTTCATATAATTAGTTTGTTTACGTTTATTCCCATTCAGTTAGCATTAGATATTGTTGTTTGGCTGAAATAGGATACTAATTTATTGTTACTCACTTCTTTAACAGTTTTGGAACTATGCCAGGCAATTTTATCTTGAAGCTACTATTCTTTTATTTAAATATGTTTTTACAAACAACTCCATGGGATCTCCAATTCAAATTCTGGATGTGTTATTAGTGTCTTTTGTAAATCAACACATGGCAGTATATCATATATCAGTATATCTTCATATCATCCTAAATCATATAAATAGTCAGTTGTAGCTGCATTGAATAACAGAGACAGTACTATTTTCACAGGATAAATAAAGAACTAAGTTTCATTCAAGATATTCTGAAACAAAATAGTTATTCAAAAACCTTCCAAAAACATACCCTTTTATTGGAAAAACAAAAAAAGTCATGACATTCTGAAAAGGAATATACTTCCTTATATTCAAGGTTTGAGTGAAAAAGTTGTCTACACATTTTCTTCTGTGACTGTTGGTATTGTTTTAAGCCTTTTTATTCACTTGGAAATGTTTTGGTGCACCCTGAGGATAAGAGATGTTCTTTAGAAAAAATTGGATGCTGTTTATCAAAGATTGTAAAAATTATAATGTTAAATACGCAGGGGAAACTAGACAATAATGGGACTAGAATGGGGGAAACTGTAAGTGTGCCACAAAAATTGGATGCTGTTTATCAAAGATTGTAAAAATTATAATGTTAAATACGCAGGGGAAACTAGACAATAATGGGACTAGAATGGGGGAAACGTAAGTGTGCCACAAAAATTGGATGCTGTTTATCAAAGATTGTAAAAATTATAAATGTTAAATACGCAGGGGAAACTAGACAATAATGGGATTAGAATGGGGGAAACATAAGTGTGCCACAAAAATTGGATGCTGTTTATCAAAGATTGTAAAAATTATAATGTTAAATACGCATCTTCTTCTGGGTTTGGTCACATTACATTTTATGAAGCTCACAGTACAACGTCTATAGTTTCATACAAATTATAAACTCAAATTTCTGATATTGGCAAGCTAGAATATAAAATAAGAACTTCCTACCTTTTATATTTGCCAAGATATAATATTTATCGAATCCACCATATTGGTTCCACCCACCACTTCATCATTTGAGAAGACTTGTTTATCTATGACTGCTTTTTTTATACCTATAATTTTATAACCAGTTGAAATCTCTACATTTACTCTATATAATTCTGTTAGTGGTAAAGCTCTTATGTTGTTGAATAGTTTTAAGTATTATGATCAGTGCTATTTTCCAAACAGAACTTAGATTTTTTTAGACTCAAATACAGCATATTTAGGAAGCCTGGTAAATTGCAATAGATTTTTGTAGTATTGGTATAGTCATTTATAGTTTTTTGGTGTTCAAAAATGCTTGCCAAAAAATTATATATTACTATACCAATACCACAAAAATAATTTTTTTCTACATCGACATGTGAATCTGGACAAGGCTTATGATGAGGGTTAGCAAGTATGACTCACAAGTGCAAAAAAGAACTTTAAAACGGCATAAATAGTGGAGATCATTATTTTCTGAATATTTTGTATTTACTGTTCTATGTTTGAGAAAAATGTAATATAATTTTCAACTTATGTTGGGGTACTTTTAGTCAGACATAGTTCAAAGGTCAATCAAACAAAAGTTAATAAATATAAATAGATGTATACTGTTGCGAAATTTAAGCTATTTAGAATAAACATTTGTGGTTTCTTGTTACAATTTCCAGTTATTCTAAAATAATTTAGATTTATTAAAGTCAAACCGTTATAATTCAGCACTCCACGTATAATGCAAATATTCATTAATTAAGAAACCTTTTATTCTCTTTTTAGATTCATAATTAATTTCATTGTATTATAGTTCTTAAAACATAACTAAGAGATTGCCTGTAAGACAGAGCAGGATATGAAACACATATAAACCAAAATAAAACTAAATAATTATTGATATGCAAATAAAGAAACAATAAATCAACTTAAAAGAAAAATATACATAAAACTACTGTAAAAGCGAAAATAAAAAAAAATGTACAAAAGGAATTCAGACCTTAAATCCTGTTACTTTTGTCCTTTGGTCTTTTGCTTTTTAAATATGTTCTATCCAGATCAATATACTAATGAACTAACATGAGTAAAGCAGACAGGGATCACTGCCCATCTCTGATGGTCCATGGCATTTGATTCTCATCCTACGGTAGATCAAATTTAC
>NW_013673787.1:4029-30025 GCF_000517525.1 Limulus polyphemus
AGTGTGCGTGCTGTTCCTGTCGATTCTGCCTACAAGAAAATCTGTCACCAAAGTATACCAATTGTTCGATGATGCACTCTGTCAGCATGATTGCCCTGCTTTTCATTATTGGGTATTATGTTCACCTATTGCAATGTCTCTGGTGCTGCAGTCTCCCGGGCTCTCCAACATACACCTCCAACATCAGTGAATGCAGAGATGGGTTCTTGGTACAAAAGCTCCTCTTTCCTGATGGTAACCATTTTTGAGGTGAAAGGTAGAGAACCCTCTTCCCACTGTGGACCTGATGTGCAATTCCAGATGCTGCCAGGTGTTGGTTGAGGTTGAAAAATCATGTGTTTAGAATGAACTGTGATAATAGCCCTCCATCAATAAGAGGGTAATACAACCTCCCTGTATAGTAACTCCCTTTGATAACTTGAGCTCGAAATAACTTTTTTTTCCCTCATCACTGTCTAGAACAGATGTGTTTTTAGACTTATTAATCAATTGCATGAGGTTTGCAGTAGTCTACAGAGCATAAAATTTGTTCAAGTTTAAGTGGTTTCTTTTATTACTACTGAAATATGTGATGGAAAACAATTTTTTCCCTGCTTACTCATTATGTATTCTCAAGTGATGGTAATTTCTGCTTTGTCCGATGTTGGCAATGCTGTTTCTCACGTGGAACCTGTGTTTATACTGGCTACTGAGTGCCTGCTGTCTGTGGTGGATGTGTCAGCCATTGTTCCATGTGTTGAGTATTCCTCTGTATACACTGGGCCTCCTTATACCATCTGTTTGCCAACATTTCTTCTGCCCAGATTGAACATAAATCAGAATGATGATGATTTAACTGGCTATTTCCTCCATCAGAGTTTGCTCTAGGTACAGCTTTATCTGTGGTGGAAAATACTCACCTCTCAAGTCTCTTCCTTAACATGATTTTATAGCTATATTGTTTTCTTTCTCTTTCCCCTTTGTCTTCTGCTTCCTCCCATGTTTTCCTGTGGGAAAAGTTGTATGACTTCTTCACCTGACATGGATAACCTGTTTCCCCTATTGCTGATTTTCAGGCAGCTTTACCTCCTACATTTTGCCATTTTTTGTTGCTGTCTAGTTTTTCTTCTTCTGTCCTTTCCACTTAGTTCCATTCCTACATTCTTCATTGACCGTCTCATCCTACTTCCATGCTTGACTGGGATATTGATGTAGTTTTACATGCTTTTTCCACAGGCTCCATTTAAGCCATTGAATTCATGTTTATTATTTCATCTTTATCTCAAAACATATTTTCTTTTCCTTCTCATCTGTGGTCGTCATCATTCAGATGTGTATGCTATCTGTGCTTTCTCCACTCTCTCTTACCATACTTACTTCCTTGTCTATTCAGACTAAACCTTTCTTCCTCACTGCTCAGAAAAGTGATTGTTCTTTCATGTGTTGACTGTTCAGATTCTTCAACTGTCTCATTCCCTTGCTTCTCACTTTCCTCAATCCTTGGATGATATCCTTCAGGCTAGCATGTGGATGAACCTACACCTGTCTGTCTTCCTTTATCTTCATTATCTGGCTGTTTTGTCTCCTGCAGGATTTTGGCTTTCCCTAGTCATGATTCTTCCATATGCCATCTTTGAGAAGAGTAAGTAAATTCTCTTTTTTCAGTGCTCTTTTCCTCTTTATGGGATTCCACAAGATGGCTTCTGTTGCTTCCCAGGGTTTGCTTATTTCCCAAATTTTGCATCAGACCAGGGGTAACAGAAGGCACTAAACCCATTCACCCTGGCTCAACCAGTGCCCACAATTGAGTAGTATATTTGTGATATGCAAACTACTCAAATGCTTGATCCAGACTGTACCATGCCATGGACTATCATGGAAAAAACTGGCACCAGGAAAGTGTCTGCCCACTTCTTTGGCTTGCCCTTCCCAGCTTTTAAAACTAGGGTTTTGTGGTCACCCATTACACTGTCTTCAGTAAAAGACCTATCTGGTAGGCATTTTATGGATCCTTGGGCACTTCTCTGGGTCTCCCCAACCCCTTTCTTCAATTGGAGCACAGGAGACCCTTGACACTTTCCAGTTCTGTCTGGGGGTGGTAGACCTTGGAGAGTTCATCATCACTGTGCACAACACCAGTGAGAAGTAGGGCACTGGTGACATTGTCTGTTTAGTACAGGTTACCCCTCAAACAGCTAGTGGACCCTCTGTCTGCAGCAATAATCTGAGGTGTAGAAAAATCACTATCACTCCAGACATGATACCCTATGCAGAAACTGTAAGGTAAAAGTATGATTAGTATTTGCAGCATGTTCAGTAAGAGGTTGAAAGGTACTAGATGAAGAAAAGAGCACATGATCAGGACATCATTGAGCTAAACGAGAGAAAGAAGAGGCTTTGCAAGAGCACGGAGCATCCTCAGGAAGAAGCCAACAAGGGTGCAAATAAACTGAAAATCATTGAAATGAGAGTGGGTTCTCAAATATAACAGTTTTAAGAAATCTTTTAAAGCAAAAAAATTGAACTTGAAATTATGAGAGAGTGATACAAAAAATTAACAGTGCTAATTTTTGGAAAAATAACAACTTTGACTTGTAGTTGACAGTTTAAAGTTATTAAATATTTTCCTTATTTTTCAAAGCAATTCAGCTGGCATTGTGTTGTTTGATTTATATGTTGTAAACTGAAATGTTTTGCATTATTTAATTTATTGAACAAAAACTGCAGTTGTTATTTTTTAGAGTTAAAAAAGGATAACTTGACATTTTTTCTTTGTTACTTGCTTTTCACTGTATGTACTGTTACTAAAACGTTTTGTAAAGCTTTTAGTGCATTTTTAATAAAATATAATAAAACATTTGTTTTTTAATTTTGGAGCTCACATTCTGTTAAAATCAATAAATTAGGTCCTAAAAATAATTTTGTCCTGGAAAACCTTGGACTTTTTTCCCACTAGCCTATGCAAACTATGTAGGTAAAGAAAAAACAGAATCACAAGTGCAACAGCATTTTAGTGGTTTTTTCAATGACTTCTGCTAACAATAAAGAATGTTAAGTTAAAACTGTAATTGCTTGTTATTCTCCCTGAAGATTCCATAACCTAATAAAGTTGATGGCAATTTAATAAATATACATTCATCTATTTTTTGCCATCTTTGCTATAGAGATTGACTGCAATGGAACACCAACACTATTTGTCTTGAACTCTTCTTTTGCACTCTAAGATCTTAAGTTCTGTCCCCTCTCTCATATTATTCTCCCATCTTATGTTTATTTTCCTTTTGTTGTTTTGTTTTCCACTTTTTTGATCTTGTTGTACCTTTTATATTTCAAAGTATACTATTTTCCTACTCATTATAGTTTCCACATGCTCTTTTTATATTTAATTTTCTTAAAATATTTTCATTTATTACACAAAGAATCCACTACAGTATAATATGTTAACCTTCATATAGGGGTCTGACATGGCTAGGTAGCTAGGGTACTTGACTCGCAATATGCACATCATGGGTTCAGATCCCTGTCCCACTATTTATACATCTATTTTTGAATCTAATACAAGTAGTCTCTTTCTGTATTCTTTATAAAATCAAAGTGAATTCTGACTTTCCAACTGAAAACTTTGATGGTAATGGCCGTGGGTCGGTTGTAGTAATTCATATTTGTGATCATTCCATATGTGGCCCGGCATGGGCAGGTGGTTAGGGCGATCGACTCGCAATCTGCAGGTCGCGGGTACGAATCCCCATCACACCAAACATGCTCACCGTTTCAGTCATAGGGGCATTATAATGTGATGGTCAGTTCCACTATTCCTTGGTAAAAGAGTAGCCCAAAAATGGGTGATAGGTGGTGATGACAACCGCCTTCTTTCTAGTCTTTCACTGCTAAATTAGGGGTGGGTAGTGCAGATAGCCCTTGTCGTTGCTTTGTGTGAAATTCAAAACAAAACAGATCTTCATATAGATTCATATTTATGAATATTTAATCATGGTTGTGATAGTCTAATAAATATGTAGTAACAAGCTGATTCACTTTATGAATGTTTAACTAAAAACTGTACTCAAATTGCCTAGCTTAGTTTTAGCAGTTAACATTCTGATAAAACTATTGAAGTGACAAATAAGGTTTAATCTGTTAATTCAGTTAGTTAAAACACTTACCTAACTAACAGTTACATGGTCTAAAACCTTGTTCAGTCTTTTTCTATTTTATTAAAAATTTTATTAATATTGTAATGACCTATAAGTTCTTTATGATCATTTTGAACTAAATATTATCTGAGTGGAAAGTTGAAGTGACATTTATTTAGTAGCGTAGAAACTATTGTAGAATAAAAATCTTCAACACTGTACAGTATGTCCTTGTTAGTTATCATATTTTCTATATTGATTTATGCTACACAGGTATAAAGATGGGCAGCTAATTGTTGAGGATGAACGAATTAAACTGATTCATAAGGATGAAGAAGTCTATGCTCTTGTGATAGAAAAAGCAAAGTCTGAGGATTCTGGAAGCTATTCTTGTCACATCAAGAATGAAAGTGGTAGTCAGTCTGGATTTGGAACTTTAACTGTTAATGGTTAGTATAAACACTCAGATGTCGTTACACTACCATATAGTATCAAAAGGAAATATTATATGTTAGTTTTTTTTTATTTGATTGATCTATTAATTACCATCAGAGCTTTCTTTCAGGTTTTCTGAAATAAAAGAATATCTTGAATCTACAGCAATCCAGTTAAGGCTTTAGCCAATAACTGATTATTTCTAAGTTCATACAATAATATGAATGCTAGTTAAACATTGCCATGGCAAAATTGTTGTGCCTAGGCTTTTTCCAGACACTCTAATGATGTGTTAGACTTTAAAGATTTCTTTTAATTGAAGTTACTATCGTTTAGTTCACCTGCAACTCGTATATGCTTGTTACAGCATCAATTTTTCATTGTTTAGATGTTAGAAATCTCTTGAGAAAGATGTTTTCTGAACCAATGTCTTTACCTCTCAGCACATGGTAGCTATTCCTCCCTCATCTGCTTTTGAGGGATTTTGTGCATGTCACTAACCTTGAATTATCTCCAGTTTAAGACATGTTTTAATGTGCACTGCACTAGAAGATGTAATCATCATCATCACCATTTTCTTACCTGTTCTCTGATGCATTTCTACATATTTCAGTTGCCTCATCCTCTCAATGTTTTATTTGATTCATCAACTAGTATAATTTGTACTAGTTTCAAGCTCTCCCATTCGGCAGCACTTCAGCTCCTTATGTAATCGACTGAGTCTTGATAATGTTTGCTCACTACGTTCACAGTTGTGGACTTCATTTCTGTTATTACATGGGTGACTGGTTCATCCTCTCCTCTTTCCTGGCCATTTCACTTCTTTAAGAAGCTGCTCATCTGGGTTGGCTGATCAAACCTTCCAATTCGCTCCTCACTCTGACCAAATACTTGGCATATCTTGAAGTCTTTATCAGTTTTTGACTCAGTTGTGCTCAGCCTTTCCCCAGTTGTCTGCAAGATATGGAAGGTCTAGTCAACTTGAGTGTTGCCATTCCTATACTTCCTGTATGAGAGGTTTTATTCTTTTTGGGACTCCCGTATTTCTCAAACATCTTGTTTTTTAGGCCAAGCTCACATGAGGGATTTTCAGTAAACTTTGAGTGACCAATGGAATATCTTCCATGATTGACTGTCCTCTTTTGTAATGCTGCCACCTTCTCCTCCTGAGAATCTGTCTTGGGGGCTGTATTGTGCCACTGCTGCCCCCATGTCCAGATCTCCATTCCTTCACTGACATCGCTTGCAGGTTGAGGTTAGTCTCTGGATTTCTACATGGCCTCAGATGTTTGGCCTCATGTGGAGCATGTTTTCTACATCAATGTTCTGGAACTCTTGCCTGCCCATTGGACACGTTCCTATTTCCTACTTCGACTTGTTGATCACTTGGTTATAATCCACTCTGACAATTCTACTGTCATTTCCCATATCAACCATAAGATTGGGACCCTCTCTAGGAACTTTTGCCTCTGTACATTGAACACGTTCCTATTTCCTACTTCGACTTGTTGATCACTTGGTTATAATCCACTCTGATAATTCTACTGTCATTTCCCATATCAACCATAAGATTGGGACCCACTCTAGGAACTTTTGCCTCTGTACATTGGACACGTTCCTATTTCCTACTTCGACTTGTTGATCACTTGCTTATAATCCACTCTGACAATTCTACTGTCATTTCCCATATCAACCATAAGATTGGGACCCACTCTAGGAACTTTTGCCTCTGTACATTGGACTTTCTGTTTTGGGCCCACTCACACTGGGTTCATCTAACTGTCTGTCATGTTCAGGGGGGCTTTGAAATTAGTGGTGGGTCGTATTTTCAGACCAGACAGGATTCCTCTTATGGAGTGATCACTCCATCTTCAGGTCTTTCATTGGATTTGTTCTAAGTTGGACATACGAATTGATCATAGCCTTTGCCACTCCTGTCAATACCAAACTTTCCATCTTCATGTCTCCAGTGCCTCATCCAGCTGCTTTGACTGTGGATATCCTCAACCAGGACTTGTCTCCTCTGCTTCACCTTCTCCCATGTGTCTTGACTTTGATTAGCAATACTCCTTGTTGGGTCCTGTTGGTAGCCCTCCCTTTTGGCTGTTTCTGTCTTGGTTTCCTTTTCTTCTCTGTCTGGTGACTAAAGCACTTCTTTTTTTTAGCTCAGTCCTGATTCTGAAAACCTATTTACTTCTCCTTCTTGCTTGTGGTCACCACAGGTCTGATGTTTAGGCATTGGATGCTTCCCATTCTTGTTTCTCTTGCATTGGTCTTGCCCTTCTATGATTGTACTGATCCTGGTAATCTTTTCTGTCCAGTTTGAGCAGTCAGGTGTTACTTGGCATACACAGCACCATTTTGGGGTTTCTGTAATAGGACCCCTCTTCTTCCAGGGTTCTCTTTTCCTCTATTCTTACCAAATGGATTCATCAACTTATCTGTTTCATATATTCCTCCCTGGCTGGAGATGCTCGCAGGCTCTGTCCTATCTCAACATGTTCATCTCTCATTATCTCTGCCATCTAGCAGTTTCATCTTCCTAAGGATATTCCAGTCTACTCATTTCTTTGATGGGTAAGTGCTTTTTTTACTTTCTTACCCATTTCTACTCTTATATGATTCACTTCTTGGAATCTACCCTGTAGCAGGTGTTGCCTCACGGGGTATACTTACTTCACTAAATCTGCATCGAGTCAGGTGTAATGGAAAGTACTAAACTCATCTGTTCTGGCCCCAAAGATGCCCACTGTTGAGATGGGGTTTTCTGCAAGACAACTACAGTATTATATATATATATATCTTTTATCATCTATTCCAGACCATATCTTCTATGGGCTAACATGTGAAAAGCCAGCACCAGGAGAGTGTCTGCTCACTTCCTTGGCTTGTGCATGCTGCCTTTTAAATTACGTTTTGCAGATGCCCAGTACATTTTCCCCAATAAAAACTTTTGTGATGGTTAGGTCCGATCATTTCTCTGCACATCTCTGGTGTGAATTCCTACCTGCTGGTCATTGAGTAGAACATGGGAGACCCTTGCCACTACCAGTTCCTAGCTGCTGGGGTGATCGACTTGGAAAGTTCATCACTGGTCAAAGCAGAGAGTCCAAGTGGACAACACAGTGCTGTGACAGGGGTATCCATGTCATTGTATTGCAGATCACTCTCTCTTACATAATATGCTAATTTCCTATTGGTTTGGCAAGCCACATGGGGCAAAGTATTCTTCTCCTGTGACAGAAAGGGACGTTCACCTGGGTCCCTATATTGTAGAGACCTAATGTTGCTATCATTGTATTTCATAAATAAATAAAAATATGGGATGAAATTGTTTGAAATTTGACAAGAATCTTTCCAAAAGTATGTAGTTTTAGAAAAATATTTAATTTTGATTTTTTTCTATTGTTTCTAATGTTGCTATTTGCACTCAGACTATGAATAATTCACCTGCAAGTTGATTTTTATTTTTATTATAAAATTACTATTTATTATCTTACAGTTTTTACATTTCATTTCCATAATCTCTGGAACCTTCTCAATGAATATCAAAAGTTTTTTAATGAAAACGTTTATATATTTTTTCCCTATATTCTCTGCTATATCACTAACTCGAGCTATTATCATCAATGTTCAGTGCAATGAAATGTTTAAAACTAAGAAATGGAAACATGTACTTACCTTTGTAGAATAGTGTTAAAATATTTTCTTTTGGTCATATGCATAATTTCATGTCTGTACCTTTTCACTAATACTTTAATTTTCCTTTGCTGTTCTTTACTGTTTATGTCGACACATGTCATCAGGTATCCGAGGGTAATAGAACAGTAAGAACAGCAGAGATACTGAGTGGTTGTGTGCAAATGCATAATTGGTTATGTACTCTTCTACAACACATTGGCTTCTTTGCCTTACTTCTTTCCTTCTAGGTAAAGAGTATACCCTGCATGAAATGGATGCAGTCGCCCATGAGTGTTGACCCCATAATAAGCCCCAACTATAGGGTGTTATACTCCATACTTCATGAACTTTCTCCTTCTCAGAATGAGCTCATGTAGGTTTTTGAAAAGGCACCAACTCCTCTACTGCATCAATGTGTATTATAGCTACTGTGTGCAGAGTTGTTTTGGAGTTGGCATTTTCCTTATCTGAAAATATATTTATGATAGACACTTACTCCTCTGCACACCTTCCCAACCTTCCTCCTCACTACTATTGCACATTATTCTTGCCTCATCTAAGAATGAAGTTAATTTTGAGAGCAAGTGCTTATGGGGATCTACTGCACATGGAGGATGTGTTGTCCTCCTATTGGTAGAGAACTATTGTTGCATGATGATTACATGATCCATTTGTGCAGTTCACATCAAAATACGTGTCTTAGGTGGGAGATAGCTCAAGGTTTGTGGCATGTGCAAAATCTCAGAGATAGACACGAGGAACAGTTACTGTATGTGGAGAGGTAAGTATATGTTTAAAATATATTTTCATGTAAGGAAAATATTAACGTTTGTATTCTTGATATCTAAAAGAAGTGAAAATACACGTGTTATGACTCTGCAAGTAATGACTTTTTATAAACATTTTGAAAACAAGAATCCTATTTATCAGTGCAATAACTTTTTCTAATAACTATTTTATTTTAATTTAGATATTTGGAATGTCTGATCTTAACTTTTTATTTGAATATTAATTACATTACTAGAAATAAAAATATAAGCAGACAGCCCACTGTGTAGTTTTGGGCTTAAAAACAAACAAACCTTACTGGAGATTGCTCAAGGCTAAACAGAGATATCTTATTGATGTTAGGTTCTTTGTTTAAAACTATGTTGTTTTTACTTTGTAACAAACGTACTATGGTTTTTTTGAGTTTCATCAAATAAAATTGTCATCATATCAGAGAAGTTTAATTAAGTTTACAGTTTAGTGAATATGGTAGGTGACTGCAAAATATTGTGATGACTGAAATATTCTTTGAATATTATTTTTATGTTTGTCCTATTCAAGCAACGTACATAAACAAATTAGATAATTAGCTACTTAATTATATACATTGCAAAAATGATATATTTTAAATAAAACAATTATTACCTTTATTGCTGATATTAAAACATTTTCATTATTTATTTATCACTTTATTTTATTTACAGAAAATCAGTGTGAGATTGCTACACATATTTAAAAAGCAAATGTTATGATGACCTTGTGATGGTATTTAATTGACATTATAAAAGTAGGAAATATCCAGATTATCTCCAAAAAAATGATAACAAACTATTTTGTTAGAGAAAAAATGATTTTTGTGAAAAAAGTAATACCACAATAGAACAAAGCAGTGTTTGAAAACGTTTTTTTTAGTGTAATCAGTGTAACCCGATGAAGTACTTACCTATTCTCTCAAGATTAGCTATTCTCGTTCAGTGTTGCCATCTATATGCGAATTTTGTTTTTACGCATGTCACAAGCCTTTCGTTGGGCCCATATTGGAATTACTATTTTCCATCATGTCTCTCATGTAAATCATCATGCTTACTCTCTTAACCAATAGTAGCATGATATGCTCACGTGACACATGTGACTCCCACTACCCTCCTCTACTGAATGTTCACTTTTCATTTGGCAGAATTTGAGTTAAGACTCACTTTATTGTGTATCTAGTGCTTCCAATGTGACAAATAAATTTATTTGTTTATGCGAAGTGGTTCCTTTTTGACTTTCTTTTATACCAGTTCATTCTTGTCACTTTATTTCTGCACTTGCATTTTGGGAACGTTTTCTGTTACAATGAATTCCGAAGTTCATTTTACCACAAGGGTCACACTAGTGATCAGTTTTTATTTTTCTCAGGCCTGAGGCTCAGGTAGCCCAATGGTGGATCTTTCTGTTTTCATATGTCGAGAGATTGAGTGCTACATGGGTCAAACTTTGTTCCCAGACATTGCACAGGCTGCTTCTGAATCAGCTGAACTTGTTCAGAATGACGAGAACTTTGATCATCTTTTCCTGCCTCCAGAGTTTGCAATTTTTTCCCATTTGCAGCCTGAGGAATTACCTAGGCCTAATTCGGTATTTATGGATTTTGTGTCTCAGGTTTGTGATGTTTTATCCCATTTCCCTAATTGTTATTCACCCCATTCTTACTTGTTACATGAACAAGCTTCCCAATCATTTTTTGTTTTTCCTCCCTCTCCTGATATTTGGGTACATGCTGATCAATTTGTTTCACAGTTAAGCATGCCATGCTCCCTGAGGACTTCTGATCAGTTCGCTCTTTCTTACCAACCATTTTTAGATCAGCAGTTATTAGGTTCATTGTTACCTATTTGGGGGGTGGCTCCCAAATCAAATGCTAGTCTTACCTATGCCCAATATTCTTGCCTACATCTTACCCTAACCAACCTCTTACGGTATCTTTTTTCCACACATCTCCAATTGGAGACTCTACATAGAAATCCTGATGGATTTTATGCAGATACCCTTACACTTCTGTCCTCCACTTTAGCCCACATTTAGTCATTGGCTCTGTTGTTACATATGTGGTTTCTTTATTGTTGGGACACATTTTTGGCTCAGGTCAATTTATCCTCAACATATCTCAGAGATTACTGGTGATTACTTTGTGTGTTCAGGTCTGGTGGTAGCTCAGCTACTAAAGTTTCTTCCTTGCAGGCTTCCCTTTGTCAACAATCAATGGGTGATACATGTTCTGTCAGAAGGATTCCTTCTCCAGTTTCTTTCCCCACCTCATGTTCTTCTTGCTTCATTTCCTTCTCTCCTCTTCAAGATCCTGTATCTTGTCAGCATACATCAGAAATGGTTCGAGAATTGCTTTTGCAGCAGGAAATCGAACCGGTTCACCATTCTTCTAGGTTTTTTTATTCCCTTCTTTTCATTGTCCCCAAGAAAACTGGGGATTAGTGGCTGGTGATCGATTTATCTCTCCTAAACCTCTTCATTGCACTCCTCAGGTTCACTGTGGAGTCTTTTCTCACCCTGAGATGGACTTTTCCCCCAGGATTGGAGGTGACAAAAACGTCACCTTCAGTTTGGCTATGGGTGGTTTACCAATTTTGAGCCCTCGCTTTCAGGCTTGCCTTGGCTCCTTATGTGTTTTGTCACATAGTCTGGGCTTTTGCACATCATCTTGATTCTCTGGGTATGTAATTTCATTATTACAGGGATAATTGGCTTATTCCAAACAGGAATTGGCCACTCAAACTTACCAACTCTTTTCTGTGGTGGCTCGGGCGGGCTGGATCAAATTGGAGAAGTCAATCCTTTGACCCACTCAATATGTAGTCCATTTGGGGGTATTTTTGATACGAATATCAGTCGCACTTTGCCTTCTCCCTTATGTCTTCATTTAGTGGAACTTTTGGTTCACCATGCCCTCACAGCTCAGTCACTTACTGCTCATGGGGTTCTATCACTTTTGGAGATGTGGTCCTCCATGACTGCACTGGTCCCTCATGGTCATGCCAATATGGGGTCCCTTGAGTGGATGCCTCACAAATGATGGAACCTTGCTCAGGATCCTCTTTCCACCCCCACCCCGGCTAGACAAAGCCCATACATTGGTGGGCATGCTGCTTCCTCCCCGTGTCTGGATCGACATCTTTTCACAGATGCACCTCTTCATGGATGGGGGCATGAGTCAATCAATAGGAGGCTTTGGCCATTGGTCTGTGGACAAAACCATCTTACATATCAATGTTCTTGAACTTCTAGCAGTTGCATCAATTCCTTCTCGCCCGTCATTGTCTGGTGATGGTTCAATTGGACAGTTCTCCGGTGGTGGCACATATCAAACACCAATGGTGCACCCGGTCCAGAGATTTATGTTTTCAGATGTTGGATCTATTATAGTGGGCCCACCAATATCATATTCGCCTTATAGCATGTCATGTGCCAAGTACTTTCAATTTAGTCACAGATCATCATTTGTGTCCTGATATATCCAATGGAGTGGGCATTAGATCCACTCATTTTCAGGGATCTTTGCCATCGAGGGGGTTCTCCCCACCAGGATGTCTTTGCCACAGGCCACAATACCAATTTGCCCCTTTTTTGGTCACCTGTACCACATCCACAGGCTTTGGGAGTCGATACCTTCAGCCAGGATTGGTCACACAAATATCTTTGTGTACCCTCCCATCCAATTGCTTCATTGGATGATTTCTCATTTCCACTCCACTCGTTGTTGGGTCCTCCTGATTGCTTCCTATTGGCCAGCTTAACCTTGGTTTCCAAGGTTACAGTTTCTGCTCCTATCACCACCTGTCCCTCTTCCATTTTCCCCCTCCCTTCTTTGTCAACCTCGATCCCACATTCTACATTCAAATCTCCACATCCTGTGTCTTCATGCCTGGCTTTTGTTCAGTCCTTGGTAAGTCAATTCGATTTCACATGTTGAGTTACTTCTTTGTGAGCTAGTTCCATATGGCCATTTTCCATGAAAGTATATCAATGAAAGTGGAATGTCTTCTGCTGTTGGCCTGCTAACAGAGAGTTTCCTGCAGACAAGCCTTATGTGGCTCGTGTAGTGGAATTGCTCAGCTGGATCTTTGACCATGAGTCTTTGGTCTCCTCACTTTCTGGATATTGAGTGGCCCTATCCCATACCATCTATTTTTCCCAACACCATCAGGTTTTTACTTTCCCTGTTCCTTCTGTGCTCATGCATTCCATCTGGATATGTCGACCTGCCAGGCATCCTACCCTTCCCAATTGGGACATTAATGTCATCCTCCATGCTGTTACTTCACCTTTGTTTGAACCACTTTCTTCATATTCCTTGTTTCATCTGTCTTTTAAAACATTTTCTTCGTCTCTTAGCTTGTGGACATTGATGATCAGATTTGTTTGCAATTGACATTTCATGTACCCTTTATCACCCTACCTATCTTCTGCTTTATTCCAATCATTCCTTTCTCCCTAAGACCTCAGCAGCTTGGGAGGATTGTTCATCCTTTACTCCTATTTTCCTTACTTCTATATTCCATGTTTACCCTCGCCTAAATATGGATAGGCTTCTGTGTCCAGTCAGGGTCCTTCATTGTTATGTAGCATGTACTGCTACCTTTCTGGGTATGCACAACTGACTTTTTATTCTATGGCAATCCTCCTCCTTTCACAGTCTTTCACCTTTTACCCTTACTAACTGGGTCTGCCAATCAGATCCAACATCTCACTTTTTCCATCACTTCTCATCTTAGTCGTCTGATATAGGAGATGCTACAGTCCAGCATGTGGACCACATCCACTATCTTATTGTGGTTTGCTATTTGTCTGGGTTTTGTCTACCACCTGTGGATGTTCTCCAGACTTTGGTGTGACTTTAACTGGTAAGTTTTATTCATTCTTTTTTGGGTGGGGCTTTATCTCCCTTTTTATCACATGGATCCCGCTCTGTGGCAAGCGGTGCCTGACCAGGTATTCTTTAACTCTATATCTGCACTGTACAGCCATGCTTTATTTTCCATGGCTTTGCACGCTCACTGGTGAGACGGGGTGATCCACAAGATTGATTGATGGTGAATAACCTTGTGATATTTGCTTCATAAAGATGCCTGTCCCAGACCATACCAGCCATGTACTGCATGGGTAAAGCAGTAGGGGATTCCTGTCCATCCCTGCCATGCCTTGAGTGAATAACTCTGTATGGTCTGCTTTTCAGAAATGATTTTGTGGTCATCCATTGCACCATCTCTGGTGATGACTTTCCTCCAGACTCTCTATCGCATTGTCATCCTTTCTTCGAGTGGAGTATGAGAGTCCTTACCACTTTCTAGTTCCAAGCCGCTGGAACGGTTAACCATGGAGGCACCCTCCTGAATGAGTTCCACAAAGAAAGGGCTAGAACCATTCAGTCGAGAGTAGGGCAGTGGTGTTCTGCTGGTGTAGATGAGATGTGGTCTCCAGAGGAGTTGAGTCATCACCATACTGGATGACGTGGCCTCTTGACACCATTTACACAACAACCAAAGTTGACCCATCACCTTACTGCATGATGTGGCCTCCAGAGGAGTTGAGCTGTCACCATACTGGATGACCTGGTCTCCTGACACCATTTACACAACCACTGGAGTTGAGCCATCAAAATTGCAGTTCACTCCTTTGATTGGGAGATCTCATCCTACCCTTGCATTAATGTCAGCACCCCACAAATAGGTTTCGGATTAGAGTGAACCAATCACCATAAGTCCTCACATGAGTTTGGGTTGTCTATATTCATCCCCCAATTACCCTGCCTGTGTTGTTGGTCACAGCAGTGCTACATGGGATTGTTACAGCTCAATCCTTGAGTATCCTTTTTTCTCTACTTATGGGGATGTTATTGCCTTTGGATGGTGCCGGCTTGTGCCATGTTTGGGGGAGTTGATTCCATGCAATAGACATCCTTTCAATACTGGAGGTCAATTCTCTGATCGATAGATAAGATCATGGAGGCACCCTTTTGAATGGGTTCAACAAAAAGATGGCTATAACCATTCAGTTGAGAGTAGGGCTGTGGTATTCTGCTGATGTAGATGAGATATGGCCCCCAGAGGAGTTGAGCCATCACCTTGCTGGATGACGTGGCCTCCTGATACACATTTACACAACCACTGGAGTTGATCCATGGAAAATGCAGTTCACCCCTTCAATTGGGAGACCTCATCCTACCACCTTGTGGATGTCGGTACCTCGTGGCCTGGTGTTGGATTTAGAGTGAACCAATCAACATAAGTCTTCACACATGTTTATGGTTGTCTATGTTCCTCCCTCAATCAAACTCTTTGTATTGTGGGTCACAGCTGAGGAAGGTGGACTGTTATGGGTCTCTTCCTTAGCCATCCCTCGATATATTTTATCCGAGGATGTTCCGACTTTTGGATGGTTGTGGTTCGTTTCCCTGTCATGGGAGTTTTCTTATATAGACATCCTTTCAATACTGGATGTTGGGTTCCTGGATCAATCTATCAAACATTACTACATGTGCCATGTTTAGGTATCGGAGTGGTTATCGATTTCCTCCGATCTCTTGAACTTGAGGTGAAGATGGTATGATCCTCATCCTATCACCATGTGCATGTCAGTTTCCAGCAGTGAGGGTTTTGGACATAGTTGACATACCCACATGGTCTGTCACATCCTAGCCACTTTACATCTAGGGGCACATTCATTGTTTACAAACTTTTGTATGGTGATATTGATTTCAATATCGTATCTAGCCAGAATTCTCTCCCACTTGGATGTGCTCCTCTACCGTTCTGCCCATATCTCATATGTATTTTGTGTATGGGTGAAGAGTATACCTGATTCAGAAGTGGTACGGTTCCTCTCCTCAGTTCTTTGCGTTTGACTTTCTCATTTCCAAGAGTTTCCTTCAGATGCTTTTGAAGAGTGCTTCTGTCATTCCCTTGCACTGGTCCCTCCTCCTATTCAATGTTGGATTCTAGCTAATCTTGTGAGTAGAGGGAATTACTGTATCAGAAGTTATAATTTTCCTATACTGAAAATGTATTTCAGATAGATATTTCCCTCTTCTCACACTTCCCACCCTTCCTCCCCATTAAAAACTGTTGTTTCCATCTTCTGCCAAACTCGAAGTAATACTTTGGTGGAAAAGTATACAGTCACATGCGTCACGTGACTATGTCACACTCCATTGATGGAAAAGTGATGCATTATGATTTGCATGAGAGACATGTTGGAATAATTAGACTTCAATAGGGGGGAGCAGAAGACTTGTGGCATGCGTTCCAAAAAGGTTTGCATATAGAGGGCAGCACTGAAAGAGAATAGCTAATATTGTGAATGGAGGTAAGTAGCTATCGGAAATACATTTTCAGTGTAGGAAAATTATAACTTTTATTTCTTGCAAATTTTTAATGTTGTTGAGAATTAAATTTTTGTTGTCTATTATCATTAGTTTCTAAATACTGGATAAGTAAATGTATATGCATTATGTATACTGGCTTTTTATGAACATTTAATATACTTATACGGATTCACATCAATTCTTGTGTAGCTCCTCCAATGTTTATTCGTAAAATGAAATGTGTCGAGTCAGAAGAAGATGAAGCTGTTACCTTCAATGTGAAAATCTCTGGAAATCCCAAACCAAAAGCTAAATGGTATATTTCTTCTTTTTTAGTATTAATTTTGAGAGTTGTCATAAGGGTGTCATAGAAAATGTATTTTTGCAGTACGTAGTGTAGACATATATATATTCAAAACTTTTAGAAATAATCATCTTAACAAGTACTGTAATAAGATATACATGGTTTTATGTTCACTGGCTGTTATAAATGATTATATCAGACATTTTCAAAAGTTAAAACTACAAAAAGGCCAAACTTATTTTTTTTTAGAATATTTAAGTTTGTTACTTTAATTGTATTTGTTAAATGATTAAAATTGTTGTTTGACATTAAATAGTTTGTTAGAAAATGTGTACTTCAACAACATTTTACTAAATTTAGTTTAACATATTATAGTAATAATGTTCATTCTTCAATGTCAATGCAGTGAAACAACTTCACTGTTTGTTACACTAGTAATGTTGAATATTATATCACTTCAGCAATTCATATTGAGCTTTAATTAGAACATTGTACGGTAGTTTATGTTGAATATTAGAACATTCCAGTAACCAATATGTGTCCAACAGTATGACACTAAAATAGTACACTTAAAAAGTTATAACATTATGTTGTGAGCACATTTAAACTATCTTAATTTTACCTTTCTTGACCCATTAAAGAAAATTTCTGTGTGTAGGTTATTGTTTCTTAATAAAGTGAAAGCAAGTTTTAAATTATTTGTATTACATTGATGCTATTTGATATGATTTTAACATTATTTTAATAAACAATTCTGGTGTTTCCTTATCTAAGAGCCTTCTCCCACCAGTGGCTCAGTGGAAAGACTGAAGACTTATAATGCTAAAAACTGGGTTTCAATACCTATGGTTGGCAAAGATAATACATATAGCAAAAAACAAACAAACTTTATCTAAGATGAATGCTTATAGCTTTGATCTGCAGTTTTAGCATGCTAGCTAGCTTTATAAGATATTTCTGGTGCGCTGTAACTATTTGTGTGCATGGATCACTGACCACTTGTGCAGGCAGAGCTGTTTTATCCAATGAGTAAAAGGGGCAGTTGCCCTGGGCCCACTACCATCAGGGGCTCACCACACATTGCAAGTATAATAATAGATAGTATAATAGATTTGAAGTATATAATAATAATAATAATGAACCAGTTTTTTTTTAGAATTATGTATTTTTCTTTAATTTTTTTATATTTAATAAATTCAGTTTATCAAATTGTATGGTACTTTCTTAGAAGCAGGGGTAAGCATGGGGGGGGGGGGCACAAGTTTATACTTTGCCCAGGGCCTACCAGTAGCTTAACATAGCACTGTGTGCAGGTAGTGTGGAAGCTGGAAATTCTAGCTAGTTCTTTGTGGGATATATAAGTAAGTATAAAAGTAAATTTGTAATTTTGAAAACAGATAAAATACAGACCGATTAGAATGCAGTAACAATACTTCATCAAATAATAATAATTTCAGGTGAATACTTATGTTGTAGTTTGCTCCATCTTGTGTCTACAACTGCCAATAATAGTTTTCTACATAGAGAAAATAATTTTATGAACTGTCTAATCTTGTTTGGACATACTCAATGCTCCTTTAAACCTCAACTTCTTAACTTTAAGTACTAAACAAAGATACCTGAATGAGAATTTCTAATGATAAAGGGAACTTCAATAAAGGTTAAGTTATAGCCTTTATGTCATATCTTGACATGTTTAATATTATAAAAATGCAAAACAAAAAATCATGGCCTACTAAATTGTTCTTATGACAACTGTTTGATAAATGTATATTAATAATAAAACAGTGTCTTATGTTAAAAAATTGGAATTTATATGTTCCTTTTAAAAAACTGTTGAGAATTAATTCTTTGGTAAAAGACATTGAAATAACTGAATTAGACTGATAAAAGACTGAAAAAAACCATAATATTCACTTACCATAGTAAAATGATTTCAGTTCACTTTAAATTTAATAATTAGATTTAATTGATATCATTGGAAAATCTAAAAATTACATGCATTTATGCATGCTAACATTGAACATGTGTCACTGATGTCTAAATTTTTAAACAATTTTTGTAATCTTTTACTAGAAAAACTAAGTTTTGTGGTATTATTACTATTTTACATTTATAGAATTATAAAGTAATTGACCTTTAAAGTTCGTTCTTTGTCCCTTATTTCCTACTGACTGGTGGCTGTAGAACGCTTTAGGTTGTTCTTAAGTTATATGGAATTTCAACTATGCAGCTGCTGAACAGGTATAAGTATCCAACTAAACTGAATATTCAACAAAATGACTGAGGAGGCTAGTTTCTGAATACTGATTGAATATCTGTTATAACTAAAATGTAGGGTAAGGGTATTACAACAAATACTCAATGATGTTTCTCTGTTATATTGATACACCCGTGTTTTTTCCCCTCTCTCTCTCATATCATCATCATAAAATAGTGGGCATTCTTCAAATGAGACTCCACGTGTTTCTTCCCCTCTCTCTCACATCATCATCATAAAATAGTGGGCATTCTTCATATGAGACTCCACGTGAACATGAAACCCTCCAAGGATACCAACAGTAAATTTAAAAATTATGGCCTGAATACATGGATCAATAAAGCCCAACAATGTCTCCACAGAATTTCTTTGCATGTTAAAGGCAGACAACATGTTGTTACATTTTTGAAAAAAAGCTACATGAGGGCCATGTCCTTAATTTGGAAGTGACAGAGTACAGTAAAAGCAGACAGTCAATGCCACTAACCACCAACTGTTGGGCAACTGTAGTTGAGTTAGACCATTACTCTTATGCCACTAACCACCAACTGTTGGGCAACTGTAGTTGAGTTAGACCATTACTCTTATGCCACTAACCACCAACTGTTGGGCAACTGTAGTTGAGTTAGACCATTAACAAGATAATCTGACTTATGGCAAAAAAGTCTGTGTAAAATATCCTAATGCATGTACAATACATTATATGGAAAGTAGGAGAGTGTAGAATCATGCATGGCATCAAGAACATTCAGGAGTCACATGGTTGTTGACATCATGAGAATTATACAACAAGGAAAGGCCTTTACTATTTCAGAGGTAAGTCTACCTGATTTGAAACATGCAAATATTACATGTGAAAAGCTGTGTATAGCCTTGGAAATGCATGCATGTACATTCATTCTTCAAATGAGACTCCCACTATTTTATGATGATGATATGTGAGAGAAGGGGAAGAAACACGTGGAGTCTCATTTGAAGAATGCCCACTATTTTATGATGATGATGTGAGAGAGAAGGGAAGTAACACGTGGAGTCTCATTTGAAGAATGCCCACTATTTTATGATGATGATATGAGAGAGAGGGGAAGAAATAATCATTTATTTATGTCTATTCACCTTTATTGTTAAGAAACGAGATTTGTTAGCTAGCCCTAATGCTGAATAAATTTCTGCTGGTCCAGTTTCTTTTTTTTAAGGTATGTTTTTGAACTAATATCTCTTAGGTCCTGAGGGTCCTAATATCATTTTGGATGATTCAGTTTTTGAATCTTTACATTTTCCACTTTCTCCTAATATTTAGATTTGCTAATGTTTTTAGAAATTAACTAATTTTTAGCAGAACTCTACAGATGGGCTTACACCTCTCCAGCAGGGTCACATCATTAGACAAAGTGATATGAATTTCTAGCTGTTGACATATTCAATATTTGTATGAGTAAAAGAGTTAGTATATGTTTATGATATTTTAACATTCATATAATTTTGAAAAATTATAAGATTACCTGTCTAAAGATATATTCTAAACTAGTTTTGGAGGGACTTTTCAGTGAAGTGATCTTCTTCTACTTATTTTACTTCTCAAGCTGTTGACTATCAATTTGATTTATTTTTTTTGGAGTGGGGTTCTCCATGTGGTCTTGTAATTTGAACAAACATCAGTTTTCTGACATGTAAACTATGCTTGCAGTCTTCCTTAGTTGTGACTGTGTTACAGGGTACTTTAACCCCCCACCCATCCTAATTTTTTAATCTGATGATGGAGAAGCATGCCAGCAGGAGCTGATTATAGTTGTAAGAATGTTGGCATACTTCTGATAGTTGCTTTTTTTGAACAACCAGCAAGTCGTTTTTGTTCTACATCACCTCCCTCCTCTACTTCTCATCGACATTAGCTACTTTTTTTTTCATTCCTTTCAACCCTACCCAGTATAGTTTGGAGACTTGTAATAGATCTGTTTTATTTAATCTTTTCCTGGAGACACCTCAGTTTTAATTGGAATGAACAAACTTGACCAAAATTCAGCTGTGCTGTCCATTGTTGTCACTTCCATGAAAAAGGCTAACACAGCTACCCTGAAACTTAGCCATATTTCTTGACTAGTGTCAGGTTGTTAAAAAACAGAGAAACACTGTGTAATATCAACTAACACCAGTTATGTTAATTTTGTGAGTATGAAGCAGCTATTACCAAATATCACATAAATATCTCTTCATGAAACTGTTTTTGTTAGTGTGGAAAGTTAGGCCCTTTCTGTTCTCTTAATATTACGATCAACAAATCATCTTAACTTTGTGAAAATTGAACATTCATCACCACGTAGATATCTTTTATTGAAACTCTGCTCACTAGGTTGGAAATTAAAGAGCACATAGCTTTTTGGTCCCATTAATCTTGTGATTAACACACCGTTCTAACTTTAATAGTTAAACAGCAATCACAGAATTTAACGTTTATATTTCATCCTGAACTGCCACTTCATGTCACTTTCTTTAAGTCACTGATCTTACAGTCAGTGACTGTCATAACTGCTGGTAACTCATCAAGATCAGGAGGTTATTTTTGGTGTCTCAGCCAAACCTTGGAGTTGTGATGCTGCTTCTACTTAAACAAATGCTTGATGTAGTCCATCTCAGAATCATAAAGATTCAGCATTAAACATAGCACTGCTTACCCTTAAATCCATTTACTCCAGACAGTGACCTGTGTGAAATGCTTATGGTACTGGTCCAGACCTGTCTTAGCCAGGGAACTCTGAAGGAGGAATATATCTTTCTCCTACAGGTTCTTGGCCAACACCATACTGAGATAATATTAGCATGAGAGGTGTTTTACTGAGATAATATTAACATGAGGGGTGTTTTACTGAGATAATATTAACATGAGGGGGTGTTTTACTGAGATAATATTAACGTGAGGGGTGTTTTACTGAGATAATATTAACATGAGGGGTGTTTTACTGAGATAATATTAACATGAGGGGTGTTTTACTAAGATAATATTAACATGAGGGGTGTTTTACTAAGATAATATTAACATGAGGGGTGTTTTACTGAGATAATATTAACATGAGGGGTGTTTTACTGAGATAATATTAACATGAGGGGTGTTTTACTGAGATAATATGCACTGCCCTAGTGTCATACTGTTCAACATATACTACTATGATTTCATACTGTACAACATATACTGTTCTCATGTCATAGTGCTCAATATGCACTGCCCTAGTGTCACACTGTTCAACATATACTACTATGATTTCATACTGTACAACATATACTGTTCTCATGTCATAGTGCTCAATATGCACTGCCCTAGTGTCACACTGTTCAACATATACTACTATGATTTCATACTGTACAACATATACTGTTCTCATGTCATAGTGTTCAATATGCACTGCCCTAGTGTCACACTGTTCAACATATACTACTATGATTTCATACTGTACAACATATACTGTTCTCATGTCATTGTGCTCAATATGCACTGCCCTAGTGTCATACTGTACAACATATACTGTTCTCATGTCATAGTGTTCAATATGCACTGCCCTAGTGTCACACTGTTCAACATATACTACTATGATTTCATACTGTTCAACATATACTGTTCTCATGTCATAGTGCTCAATATGCACTGCCCTAGTGTCATACTGTTCTCATGTCATAGTGCTCAATATGCACTGCCCTAGTGTCACACTGTTCAACATATACTACTATGATTTCATACTGTACAACATATACTGTTCTCATGTCATAGTGCTCAATATGCACTGCCCTAGTGTCACACTGTTCAACATATACTACTATGATTTCATACTGTACAACATATACTGTTCTCATGTCATAGTGCTCAATATGCACTATGTTGTACAGTATGAAATCATAGTAGTATATGTTGAGCAGTGTGACACTAGAGTAATAAATGTTAAGCAGTGTGACACTAGGGTTATCTGTCAACCTTTCTTTAAAGTTAGGCTTTCCTAAGTGTGAGAGAATTTCCAGTTTTAATTATTTTTATAAATTTTCTTTAATAGTTGAATAAACAAAAATGTTACATAAAAAGATGCAAATAATTTCTACAGAAAGTTTATATATAGTTTAAAACAGGACTTACGCATATATAGTCTTCTGTACATTATATAAATCAGAAATAAAAACCAAAGCTGTATCTAAAGACACAAAATACAAAATCTTTGGTATATTTCTGAAAGAACAAACAAGTCAAATAGGTCTTAAATATATTCAATTAATTATTTATTAAAGCTAAACACTTACTTTTGACAGTTAAAGAACCACTACCAGAAAGTGATCCATATTCATTTGTAATATTACAAGTGTAGTTTCCAGCATCTTCCTTGTTAACCCGATCAATAATAAGAGTATAAGAGTTTCCATCTTCCTCCACTTTCCAGTGTTTGTCATCTGCTTTTATTTCAACTCCATCCTTCAACCTGCCAAAACAAGGAAATTGTATTATATTGCCATACAGTTGGATTCTAATGTTTGATATGCACTATTCTACAGTTCTTATGCTATGCTAGTAACCTGGTGTTCTATGTCAAAATGTACTAACATAACAGTGGTACCATTTAGTCCACCAAAGCCATCCTGCATGCTCACATCTAAAAAAACAGTAAATATATAACCCCACTCTTTATTTTTCACAAATTATCTTTTCCTTTTTAAACTCCTACAAGGTGTTATCTTTCACTACTACCAATGGTAAAACTAACTCTACAAGCTGAGTAGTCTGTTAGAAATATAAAATACAAAAAATACATCACTACAGATATATATATCTTCAGCAGGACAACACTATGGTAGTGCATATTGAACAGTATGACATGATAATAGTACTGACATCGTGCACTGCCCAGAAAGGCATAGAGTGGATTTAGGTTTAAACTGATGTTAATGATAAAGTAGTTGTAGAGTTATAAGAAAGATGTAAAATTTGTTGAGTTGGTCACTTCCTGGTGTGGTACCTTAGTGATGGTTACTTGCCTTGTTTCTGGGCTTGTTGTGTAGAGAAACAAATAAAAGTGAGTGGAAATCATCTTTTAAAGTAATACTCTGTTACTGTTGATTTTTTAGCAAGCATAGTTGTATTATGCCTATTAAATACCTTAGCCATTCACACATACAGAGTCTACTGACTCTATGATACATGTTCAAGTGAAACTAATACTTTTACCATTGTTCAAGGAGATTCTAAATGCCAAAAGAAACAAAACCTTTTTCATGATCTTAAAAAACAACAATTTACTTTTATCCTTCTTGAAAACAGTCAAAAACAAATTTATATTCATTTCAATCCTAATGCTTTCCACAGTTCTAACCATATAATCTTTGGCTGGGGTGTTCCTTCTGCCTTGACATGAAGTTCAACATTTGTATCTCCTTCCACAGCTTCTATTGTGCCAGCAAATGGTATGTTTTAGAATTATGAATTTTTATCTTTTAGAATTATGAATTTTATCTTTTAATTACTACTAGTTATTATCTGTTGAGAAACAGTAATTATATTATCTGAGTGAGGTACTTATATACATTATCAGGTGCATCCATGTGAGTGGATATTGAAATCTCTGTTGAGAAACAGTAATTATATTATCTGAATGAGGTACTTATATACATTATCAGGTGCATCCATGTGAGTGGATATTGTTGCAAAATCATATATTGCCATTTAAGTGGGGTATAAAAGACTGGAGCAAGCAAGACCAATGCTTAAGTGGGGTATAAAAGACTGGAGCAAGCAAGACCAATGCTTAAGTGGGGTATAAAAGACTGGAGCAAGCAAGACCAATGCTTAAGTGGGGTATAAAAGACTGGAGCAAGCAAGACCAATGCTTAAGTGGGGTATAAAAGACTGGAGCAAGCAAGACCAGTGCTTAAGTGGGGTATAAAAGACTGGAGCAAGCAAGACCAATGCTTAAGTGGGGTATAAAAGACTGGAGCAAGCAAGACCAGTGCTTAAGTGGGCAAAGTGAAGGTCAGGGAATAGCTAAAACCAGGAAACCAATCGTCATATAACTCACAGACAGACAAACTCCTTCCACCAAAGTATCTCTACTCAATAAATCCCAACAATATACGAACCAGGAAACCAAAGGATGAACAAAAGCAGGCAAGCTGACCAAGGTAGAAGATCCCATTCATTCTCAAATTGATGTGGGGCCATTGATAGCCTTCCTACAAAATTTTGGGAGGAAAAAAAATATCCCAAAGCGAGAGTGAAGGTCAAACAAATACAATAAAGTGATCAGTTCAAAGTGATCACATGAACCAGTTTAGAACCCCACATATCAAAAAACGACGTAGACCGTGGAATTGAAATACATGTCCACCTAGCAGTAGGAAGCCAAAGCATGCCAACAGAAAAACGAGGGAACAAACTATATCTATTCCAGCATATAATAAAGCAGTAAATCTCCTAGCATGAACCAGCAAACTCAGGTGAAGGAGGAAAAACTATGTAGTCCCCCCTCCTGACGTTTCCACCATCAAGGAAGGAGTAGATTCAAAGGCCACAGAGGAAACCCACAAAATCACATAAACACAAGTGACTAATTAAAGAAAAGGAGTAGGAGGTTTTTGATCCAAATTGGTCTCGTGAAGAGCCAAAAAGAAAGGTGCCAGAAAAACAGAGTCCAAATTCTCCCCAGAATGACCGGGATCATCAAGAAAAACAGCCTCAGAAGCTCCAGGAAAAACACTGCTGGGTGGAATACGTGTCTCCATCACCCAACGGATCAAGTCATGGACAGCCTCAACTGAGTGACCCCCCCCAAGATCATAGAGAAATGCTTTGTAAAAGATGAGGAATAGAGTAGGTCTGATTAGTTTCCATGCTGACAACAGTAACACAATTATAATTATACTGAAATCCACAAGGCAACATCAAAATCGCAATCCAGAATGTAACCAAGCACTGCACTTCGTCAGAGAAAACCATGACCAAACCGTATATTGTTGGGATTTATTGAGTAGAGATACTTTGGTGGAAGGAGTTTGTCCATCTGCTGTAGATGTTTGTCTATCTGTGAGTTACATGACGATTGGTTTCCTGGTTT
>NW_013673788.1:0-9102 GCF_000517525.1 Limulus polyphemus
CACAAGTACAACGGTTAGATCCAATATATCATTATGGACCCGAATATTGTTATATGAGTACAACGGTAAGGTTCAGTATATCATTATGGAATCAAATATTATTATGTGAGTACAACGGTAAGGTTCAGTATATCATTATGGAATCGAATATTGTTATGCGAGTATAACGGTAAACTGAAACATATAAATATCAAGCGGTTCTTCTGAATATTGTTATCAGTTTAAAACGTCTGTTATTAATAACAGTTTTTAAAAAGGTGTAACATAAATTGATAGTTTATTTTGCTTTTGCGTGATGGTAAAAAAGTTTATTATTGTGAACCTAAAAGTTATATTATACACTTGATTAAGAAGGTTTACATCGTCTGTTAAAATATATAAGAAACGTAAACTAAGAAAAACACATTGATGGTAAAAACAGAAGCAAACTAATATAAGATTTTACTGCCTATCCTCGGCTCCTTTTGTTACTTTTGATAATAATGCATTTTCACCTTATGCAGAATACCAACAATGGATTATTCTGTTCTTAAATAATTCGCTGCGAAATATTGATTGTAAACATTATTTAATCAACTAATGTTTGTTAATTCGTATGTACCTTCAGTTTACCATACAATTAAAAAACTGGTAAGGAAACTGTAAGCTTGGAATGTAGATAAGTAAAAACTGTAAGTTACTTATCATTCCAAAAAACTGTAAGTTACTTATCCACATTCCAAGAAACTGTAATAATTTCAAAAATAACACCCTACTTATTCACAAAGAATGAATAAGCTCACAGTTCTCCACGTCAACATCCAAGGAGACCTAACTTTCAAGCGTCATGAGATCGAAGATCTAACAAGTCACACCAGAGCGGATATAATAATAACACAGGCTTGCGAATTCAAACTTCTTAAAAGTTGTTTTGGTTATTATAACGGATTTTCCATAATTTAGCTACGCAGATTTCGAAAATAATATAAATTTTTTTCTATTACGTAAGTATTTTTGACAAATCGGGAAAAAATACTCTTACTTAGATCAAATTATTATTTCGTTTACCACAATGAACATTTTTTATTATTATGTTTGATAACAAAAATACAAACAAACTGAAGAAAAGGGAAGAACATTGATGTCAAACAATATGCATCCTCATTCATACTGACTTTTTGTGTGAAATCTACGTTTTTTTAGTCTCAAAACTACGTGTTGTGGTCTTTCTTTTATGTATTGCGTTATGACGTTTTGTGAAAAATCTGTACATAATGGAGAAATATATATATCATTTCCGGATTCGGCGTACGGGAATTACTGTAGAACATGTAAATATTTCAAGACAATAAAACCTTCGCAGGCCTGTGTAAATACAGAGATTGATGAAAACACATAAGATTTAATATAAACAACTACGTTACTGTAAGACATGACAGAGAAACAAAAGACACATTAAAAAAGAGGCCATATTATCTCTCTATAAAAACACACTATCCGTAAATAATGAGCTTTACCTCTGAAAATGAAACCATAGCTCTAGAATTAACCCTAAAAAGTAACTCTTATAATCAATGGCCTATACTGCTCTCCGAGAAATAACTTAGATATAAACCTACTTCAAAGAACTGTAACCCAAAACCATAACTCAGACAGACTTCAAAATAGATCAATAGATTACTTTCGTTAAACCTTAACAAAAATTAATCAATGCCAACGCTGAAAAACTTTATCATGCATGATGACAGTAGGCCTAAGCACATGTCACCACTACACCTAATAACTATGGCCACCTACTCGACAACCCGGTAGCTAGATATAGTGTTACTTTTATTTTAAATGGGTTTATTTATGTAAAAAATAGATTAGTGCTGTGTGTTTTACATCGATATATGGAACTGTTTATGTTAACAAAACTTTATGTTGACAATAAACGAAAAAAAGATAAGTTTATATCAGAAAACTCGACGTTATACATTCATGTACATGGCCTGAAAAGAATCACTCGCGTGTGTGAAAGAACTATTGCTATGCGCATGCAGTGACTGCATGATGTAAGAACGGGTTTTCCTAGTTACCGGACCGTATTCTCTTGAAAAATTAATGTGGTCTTCATTCAACACTCAAGAACCAAATCAATAGTCAAGCAGGGAGGTAGAGGTTCAGGGTGTACCTGATCCTCCAACCAAGGAGGGAGGTAGAGGATCAGGGTGTACCTGATCCTCCAGCCAAGGAGGGAGGTAAAGGTTCAGGGTGTACCTGATCCTCCTGCCAAGGAGGGAGTAGAGGTCCAGGGTGTACCTGATCCTCCAACCAAGGAGGGAGGTAGAGGATCAGGGTGTACCTGATCCTCCAGCCAAGGAGGGAGGTAAAGGTTCAGGGTGTACCTGATCGTCCTGCCAAGGAGGGAGTAGAGGTTCAGGGTGTACCTGATCCTTTCAGGTCACATGACCAAACGACCAAATGAAACTAAACTTCGTATGTCTCTCGGGTTTGTATAAGTTGTCACACAATTGTCTCTCAGGTTTGTATTAGTTGTCACACAACTGTCTCTCAGGTTTGTACTAGTTGTCACACAATTGTCTCTCAGGTTTGTACTAGTTGTCACACAACTGTCTCTCAGGTTTGTATTAGTTCTCAAACAATTGTCTCTCAGGTTTGTATTAGTTGTCACACAACTGTCTTTCAGGTTTGTATTAGTTGTCACACAACTGTCTTTCAGGATTGTATTAGTTGTCAAACAACTGTCTTTCATGTTTGTATTAGTTGTCACACAATTTAGTTTTGAAAGAGTACAGTCCTGTCTTCATGTTTTGTATCAGTAATTCTCCAGTTTCATCTACTGCAGCCCTGTCTTTGTCTTCTTTCACTAACCTCTAGTTTCGTATACTACAGTCCTGTCATAATCTGTTAAGCACAATCAAAAAAATATTGTGTGTGTATGTGTGTTTATATAGCAAAGCCACATTGGTCTATCTGCCGTGTTCACCGAGGTAAATCGAACCCCTGATTTCAGCGTTGTAAATCCGTAGACTTACCGCTGTCCCACCGGGGGACTCAAATAGAAGATACCAAATTAATTGCACAAAAGAAAATTAAGTTTGACAAAAGATATAAATATTTTTAGTTTGTTTTTGTTTTGTTTGTTTTAAATTATGCACAAAGCTACACAAGGGCTATCTGTGCTCTGCCCACCACGGGTATCGAAACCCGGTTTCTAGCGTTGTAAGTCCGCAGACATACCGCTGTGCCACTGGGGGGGGGCAATATTTTTAGTGAAATAAAGTATCGAAAGACAAAAAAATACGTCCAAATATAGCTAAACACTTAATTATCAGGCTTAATAAGAAAATTAAATTAATGTGAATGTACCATTCGAGACAAACTTTTTCTTAACAATGGGGAAAATGGGAGTTGATATAAATCAAACAGTATAATTTATATAAATATAATAATACTGTCTGTTGTATGTCCATGTAATTATTCGCAGGGTGTGGATGGATATTCACCAGAACTGGTGTGGAGCTTCATTGGGTCAGGGGGAGCTTCAAACAAATTTTCAGTTTTCCAATTCGCGTTTTGCGGTTTTTTATGGCTGTTTTTGCATTTTTTACCACTACTTCGCCCCCTGTTGATGGATCTTCACCAAATTTGGCATGAAGGTGTGTTGGATCCATGCAAACTTGCGGTTTCACATTTTGTTTTGCAGTTTTTATGGGCGTTTTTGGAATTACATATAAGGGAAGTAACTGTCCGAAGATAACCTTTCATTAATCATCAGTTTGCATAACTTCCGTCCAGGGACGGGTACTCCAGCTAGTTAAGAGTATAGTGTTAAAAACACGATAGGCTTAATACAATAATTTTATGACGTATAATTAATTAAAACTCAGTGTTTGACTAACTATTTGATTAACTCTGCTATTTGTATACAATGTTTGTTTTCTTCATATCTCATAAAAAAATTGAGCCGTCACGTCAAGTCTAGACACTAAAAACATTTCTAGATGTCCACGTCATCATCATGTCATGCAAAAACTTCCTCTAGCAAATAACAGAAAACATTTAAATGAAAATACTAAAAACATAGCTTAGAACAATGCTAATCCTGTCTATTCTGTTGTTCTGTATTTGCAAATGCGATGTGTATGGAAACAAGAACATTATAACAAGACCTGACTATTGTGTGTGTCTTAAAAGTTAATTACATATTGTGAGTACATAAGACTTGAGAGTGGCAGTAAACAATGTAGGATGTGCGGTGGTAAATAAACCAAATGGTTTGTGTTGGTAAAAAATACTGGGATTCATGCTAAGGAAGTACAAAATGTAGCCAGATGTTTAGCAATAAATGTCTTGTTTAATATGCTCTTTGAAATTAAATATATGAGTGAAATTTAAATGGTGGAAATCATTTTGTGTTTTAGTAAAGCTCATTTGTATTATTCTACTTTCAACTAAGGTCTTTCTACAGGCCAAGATAAAAGGTTATCTAAGGAAGATGGACTATCAGCTGGCACCTTGGTGATTACAGAGACTAGTGGCTAACGAAGTAAAGAAATACACATAACATAATTATTTTATATATTCCTATACAATTCTCTCTTAGATAATCTAAAGCTTTATAATTCACGTAGAATGGACTTCTGTACAATCAACGTCCAAACACTACTGGTCTGTTTGTTTTCGAATTTTCACCTAAAGCTGCACAAAAGTTCTCTGCGCCTTACTTTTCCTAATTTTAAACCAGTAGACAAGAGGGGATGCAACTAATTAACAGCACCAACAGTTAGATTACTCTTGTCTAACCGAATACTGGGAACTGACTGTCATTCTTAGAACAAAACTATGGTTTGTAATTGAGGAGTATTTACTTGCAACAAAGTACGTGAATCATGAATCCTTCGACTCACACACCGGACATACTAAACTTTAGGTCACGCTCTGCTCAATCCAGCTAGAAACAAAAACACTGAACTAGCTCATATTTGATGAGCTGAAAAAATAAAAAATGTTGTTATAGCTTTAAATATTTTGTCAAATGTGGAAATTTATATTCAGAGCTCTGTTTGTTTGTTTTTTTATTTAAAACAAATTTTCTATTTGTTATTTGACCTGTGAGCACTACATCGTGTTCTTTACATACTAATTAACATCGTAACTAATATTCACCACAAATAGTTTTGTAAATCATTACTCGTTTGAAGACTGATTAACAGACGACTATATAAAGCTTCCACAATCAACTTGTCTCTCAAAATGCAATCTTTCATTTGATCGTTAAGGTTTCTTACATATTTTTTTTATAAAATGCATAACAGATTTAAGTGAACAGAAAACACTTCTATAGATAATTGATGGAAGCCGGAAAATTCTGATTTAGCCCATCACATGAACTTTATATTTTGTAAGAAATATTTTACACATTGGTATCATTTGACGACCCTAAATCGTTTACGTATAGAGACCAGTGTTAAGAATAATAACAAGATTGTTGAAAAAATCCACAATGTTTCAGAACTAAAACTATTTGATAAAAGTAAATCGTCCATCAGAGAGAAATTGTACAAGTAAATAAGATTTTTGTTTCCTTTTATTTTTCCAAGTTGATAAACCTCCTAGAGGCATAGTGGTAATCTGTAGGCTTATAAGGCTAAAAACCGGGTTTAGATACCCATGGTGGGCAGAGCACAGATGGTCCATTGTGTAGCTTTGCGCTTAACTACAAACAAACAATTCAGTTGCCAGTATATTTACTGCCATCTATCGAGCACTAATTGTAATACATGATAACATGTGAATAAATTAAATCAAATATTTTTTAAAACATATAAGACACCCGAGTTACCTGTGAAAATAAAAAAATATATTAAATGAAGTACTGACTGCTTCGATGTCAGAAATACGTTTTCTTTTCTTTTTTACCTCAAAAATTAGTATATTTGTTTTTATAAGTTATACAAAAGTAATGAAATATAATTATACCAAACATACATGTATTTCGGTTCAACACTTATTTTGGCTTTTGAAAAATGACTTCAGAATATTTTAACGAGACTTTTTGTAATGTGCTTGCATTATTTAAAGACAGTTTTTCACATAAAATAATTTTTCCCCTTGAAATTAAATGTGATTTGTTAACTGCTTTTTTCTCGTGGATAGTATGGGAAGAATTAAGACATTGAACATCATATTGTTTTTCATGTTATTTTGTGTATTGATGAGAAATCCAAAATCGCTATTCATGCATTAATTTGTTTATTTGTTAAACCTTTGGAAAGAATAACTTGTTATTATTATATAAGGATCAGTGATTTTTTTCATTTAGTTGTAATTGGTCTAGCTTTTATGATGATGCTCTCTTTTAACCCCTTTCTTTCTTTCTTTCTTTTTTGGAAATGAGTTTAAAAAAGTCAAGTTATTTATTTCACTTTTAAATAGCCTATACTTACATATTAATGAAACGAAAGTTTTTATGATCTATTATTATATTTTTGCAGCAAATATACTCAGTAAATAAATGTTACATTTCAAGATTTATAAGTGGTAAATAATATTTCAATGAAACTACAGTAAAGAATAGGAATACGTTTCTTCGGTGTTTATGATAAATAATTCAGAATAAATCCGACAGAGACCAGGCAAACTTATTATCATGAAATATGATTTGATAGTGGCTAGCAAGGCAACACAATTTATTTCTTTTCTTAAAAGGAAACAGAGGAAACTTTATGAGTAACCACTTTAAAGTAATAACGATGAAAATTAAGTTAAACGTTTCTAAAAGTTGTTAGTTTCTCAAAGGAATATATCTTTTATGTGTGTGCAGAAAGATTTTCAGGTTGTAACCTTTTAAGAATTATCACAGTTAATGCCTAAGTTTAATTGGAGTATCTTAAACACGTAGATCAATTGCGTATAATATTGTGAAACAAAAGTTTTCGCTAAATGCCACATAATGAACTGAATGCGTACAAACATATTTCCCCCCCTTTTCTACCGTATGTTAAAATTAAGGATGGTATCATATGCATAGATAAGTACTAGAGACAAATTGGAAATGAATCAGAAATTTGGCAATGACCCCTTATTACTGCCACAAGGCTCTCTAGACAGCTCTTTTACAAAATGGCTGGGAAGAATGTGGGAGATTATTTTGTTTTAGAAGCATTAAGAACTACTAAATTGATTCCAAAAATCAAGTATCGATTGAAATATAGACCCAGAAATATGGGGAATCCCGAAGGTCCATACGGACGGATAAAAAAGCTGAGGGCAACAGTCACGGCTTTGTTAAAGCATGAACGGATTGAGCTGAATTACCAGAGAGCTGACGAAGCTAGAGGCTATGCAGAAAGGGTGAGTTAAAACTGGATTCGTCATTTAATGATTTATAGTAATGAAAATAAAAGCAATTGTTTATACATATAGTCCTTATTCTAGATTCCATGTAACGCCTAAGGGCGCCAATACTTCCAAGTTATCGACTCGCAATCTGCGGGTCGCGGGTTCGAATCTCCGTCACACCATATATGCTCGCCCTTTCAGCCGTGGGGGCGTTATAATGTGACGGTCAATCCCATTATTCGTTGGTAAAAGAGTAGCCCAAGAGTTGGCGGTGGGTGGTGATGACTAGCTGCCTTCCCTCTAGTCTTACACTGCAAAATTAGGGACGGCTAGCGCAGATAGCCCTCGTGTAGCTTTGCACGAAATCCATAAGAAACAAACAAACTTCCAAGTTGAACTATTTATTCTGTAGTCTGACCTATACTTTTAGTTATATTTATTTTAAACTTAGTTTTTTAGCTAATATTAGTCGGGTAAAAGTAAAACTAAGTGAACTTTTGAGCTATCAAATAGGTCTACTTTGTAACCGGAGATCTGGCCAAGATATTGTCCATTGAGTTATGATATTAAATGAGACTGGACACAAGGTAAAATGCAAAATAATTTTTATTAAAAAAATTATTTTATTATTTAGTCACTTTTACTAAATTCTCTCAGCTGCTTTTTCTTCCAGATTCTACTCTAGACCATTTAAATCCAACATTCCATAGTTTGCAAGGAACATCACATTTACTCAGAATGACCAATGCTTGTTGACGTTATTCGACTTGTGGGTAATTTTGTCTGTATTTAAGATGTTGAGGTACTGCAGAATGATTTAGATCACTTGGTTAACTAACTAATGAAGATTTAAGTAATATTTCACATCTTGAGCAGTTAATAAATGGAAACAAGATCAGACAAGATGACTGTATTAATTCTGAGCTGGTTAAGAAAAAATTGGGAAGTTTTAAGAACGATAAGACTCCTGGGCCAGATAATATTTCCCCAAGGGTTTTGAAAAAGGTTAAAGATTGGATATGTGAGCCACTTGCCTCTATTTTTTGTAAGTCCTTGAATAGTGGGCAGGTACCAGAGGATTGGAAGTTAGCTAATGTCACTCATCTTTTCAAGGGAGGTGATAAAAATTGTTTCAGTAATTATAGGCCCATTAGTCTTACATCAGCTGTGGGAAAAGTTTCGGAAAGTCTGATAAAAGATACTTTGCAAAGCCATTTAACAAAGTTTAGAATTTTATTGGATAGTCAACATGATTTCACTAAGGAAAAATCTTGCTTTACAAATCTGACATTCTTTGAAAAGGTTACTGCTTATGTAGATGAAGGTAAAGGTGTAGATTTGGTGAATTTGGTTTTTCAGAAAGCATTTGCCAAGGTGTCATATAAAAGGCTTCTAAGAACAATTATCTCTAAAGGTGTGGGAGATATGTTAGCTAATTGTATAAAAGAGTGGCTGGATGGAAGAAAGCAGAGGGTTGTTACATATGGAGTTCAGTCAAACTGGATTAATGTTACAAGTGGGGTACCTCAGGGCTCAGTCTTAGGATCTTTGTTCTTTTTGAGTTACATCAATGACGCAGATGAAGGGATAGTCAATAAATTACATAAATTTGCAGATGATGTTAAGGTACTGGGTGTTGCTAGCTGTGAAGAGGATTCTGATCATTTCGTGAGTTGGGAAAATAAATGGCAGATGGGTTTTAATAATAATAAATGCAAGATAATGCATGTGGGTTATCATAATTTAAATTATAAGTATAATATGGATGGAAATAAC
>NW_013673788.1:9993-12239 GCF_000517525.1 Limulus polyphemus
TCATTGTGTCAGGGGGAGCTTCAAACAAATTTTCAGTTTTCCAATTCGCGTTTTGCGGTTATTATTGGTGTTTTTGCATTTTTTACCACTACTTCGCCCCCTATTGTTGGATCTTCACCAAATTTGGCATGAAGGTTTGTTTTGTCTATGCGGAGACACATGCAAAGTAGGGGCTTCACATTTTGTGGTTTGCAGTTTTTATGGGCGTTTTTTTACAATTGCATATAAGGAAAGCAACTTTTCATGTCCTAAGATTAACCATGAATTTAAATAGCTTCCGTCCAGAGGACGGGTATTTCAGCTAGTAGCTAAATAAAATAATAATAAAAACCTTAAAAATAATAATTAAAAACAACAACATACATAAATAGATCAAATTGTCCACAAAACCATTCGTCCACAAAAGTCGTTCACTCCTTCCAAGAGGTTGTTTGGTAATTAATTTATAAATCAATTTATGGTAATCTGTTTCTCTTTTGGTCCTGTAGGTGGTGCATGCTTGAGTGCCAATAGTGAAAAATTAGTTAGTGAATGAATGGTCGGTGGATTTAAAATGACTAGTTACTGGAAGGTAAGTATCTTTATTTTTGATTTGTTGAAATCTGCGTGAAGTTTCACCAACTACTAGTTTGTTCTATTGAAGCTAATTATGCAGTAAATGAAACGTGTTGAGATGAATATTTTTGTATTTAGAAGGTATACTTAGGTCCTGATACTGAGTTTCTTCAATGAATAAAATCGAATGTTACGTAGATAGGTCGATTGTAATGTTTATTGCATTTAGGACGTGTTTATGTGTTTCATTATTTTTTTAATTTTGAGTAAACTATTAAACTATTTGAGGTTTTGTTCTCGTCTGGCAGAGGTTTAAGGCATATTTGAAAAAAAATATTATGTGATAAGATGATTGAGAAGAACCTTAAAATCTCTATTGTGATGGGGTCAGTGAAGAAAATGATAAAGATGTTGTGGACTATGCCGTGTATCCGGAACTTAAGATCTGTTGCTTTTCTAGACTAGATGTTTAGAATATCCTTATGGAAAGCGTTCAGAGCAATTGACCTGGCTTTGGATATGACACTTTGAGGGTACCAACTTTTTATAAGGAATGCACACATTTCATTAGAAGTTGTTTCCAAAGTGGTGTCGTCGGTGCATATAAGCTTAGAAACTGGTCTTTGGGTATTATATTCCTTGTCTTAGCTGGATGGAAGAAATTATATCTTAAAAATGAATGACTATATGCAGGTTTATTGAAGACTGTGTTTATTTTGTTGTCATAAAATACTACGCTCATATCAAGGAAGTAAAGAAAAAATAAGCTTAGCTGAATTATTTAAGTTTAAAAAATTAAAAGAGAGTTTTGTGTAGTTTTAGGAAGTTCTGTGTAGTTTTGGAAGTTTAACTATAGAACAAACGAATAACATATACATAAGTACCATAGAAAGAAAAACAATTTTAATTTGTGCTAATAATGACGAATGGAAAAGTTTCATCAAATTCGTACTAGATTTTAAAAATACAACAATGTCGATCTAAAAATCTTTTAATGATTAACTTTTTTTCGTTTTTCTCTTTAATCGATAGAAATTCTACTTCCAATCTAAAAATATGCAGATTTTGTAATACAGTGATTGAACCTCGTTTAAACCTTTGTGGTTCAATTGCCAGAGTCAGGCCTACAACCAAGTGAAATTTCTGGGATAGAAAGAGACTTTTATCTTCAGTCTGTTTTACGACAGTTTTTTTTTGTTGTTAATTTGTTTTATCTCACTTTACTTTTCCTCTTACAAAAATTGAACTGTTTAGAATATATCTCAACCATACTCTGTTTCTCATATTCACTGTACTGTCACCAAACGCTGTTTTTTATTTTTTCCAACTCAATTCAATTTTACTTTTTTTTTCATTCTTGTAAACTCCCAGTGGAGCATAGGGCTGCAACAACACCTCGCCAACGGAAGGTGTTGTTGCAGTTACTTGTAGCAGGTTGGTTTTTACGGGGTGGAGTTGCTAGCCCCGCGCCCAACCCTCCCCCTTTCTCATCCTTGGGACCAGGCAAAGGCGGAGGTTGGCATGTTTGGTCTGACGGGGATTCGAACCCGCGACCCTCAGATTACGAGGGTCAAGCTCATAAGGGTCTTCTTTCCCCGCTGATTTTTCCAAGCCCGTTCCCTTGGCTGTGGTTTCGCTAGATAGTAGATAGGGACAGTGGGAATCTCGTTAATCCATTTATGCGCGTCACT
>NW_013673788.1:12738-18528 GCF_000517525.1 Limulus polyphemus
ATGCGCGTCACTAATTAGATGACGAGGCATTTGGCTACCTTAAGAGAGTCAGGGTCCACGTTCCGCGCTGATTTTTCCAAGCCCGTTCCCTTGGCTGTGGTTTCGCTAGATAGTAGATAGGGACAGTGGGAATCTCGTTAATCCATTCATGCGCGTCACTAATTAGATGACGAGGCATTTGGCTACCTTAAGAGAGTCATAGTAGTCGATAATACGATATGTTCTAAATAAATAATAGATTTTTAACTACAATCAATCTAGTATATGAAAAGGATAAACAAATACGCAAAAAAGACTGCTTATACAAAGGGTATCCTCTCTCACAGGAAAGAAATATTAATAATTAAAAAATAAAATAAACATATATATATAAACACATAAATAATAGGATCATAATAGTTTTTAAAACAAACCTTAAACCTTTTTCTCATTTTTCTTATATTATCGGGTATTACATTCGAGATTCTTGTCCTTACATAAGTTGTTGAACATTGAACTATTGATTTGTAAATGGTATTTGTAAATGAGCATTAATTCTTGTATTATGACAATGGATGTGATTCATGTTATTTTGAAAAATGGTTTGAAGACTGGGTATAATATTTTTTACTAAATAATCATTTATCACGTAAACCTTTAATATTGACTATTTATGAAATTACTAATACGCAAAATCCTTATAGTTTAAACTCAAAATTACTCTCACAAATCTTTTTGAGCGAGCAAAAAAGGATTTATATTACATTTTAATGAGTCTCTTCAACAAGTGTTTGCATATATTAAATGTGGATAAATAAAACTATAATATAGAGGTATCAAACACTTTCTATTAACTAATACTTTTACTGTGTATATTATACCTATATACCTTGCAATTGTTTCCATAATGATTCTTAAATGTTCAAACAAATTTTATTTATCATCAATGATGAACATATTTCAAACAATACTCAATTCCTATATATATATATATATAATTTGTTATTATTGGTAATTTTTATTTCTATTGTCAAAAAGTATAAATTTAGTTTTTGACTTCAAAATTTGCAAACAAGTCTTTTTCACTAAGCCAATAACTTAACCTATTTAATGACAAATCATTGATTTCAATTAAAGACCCTAAATTCTCATTATGAGCTAAAATTGTAGTGTGTGATATGCAAATAAAATCTACTTTATATCAAATAATAAACGTATTATATCATTAACATTTAATAAAAACAGTAGTCTCAGAAAAAAGTTACAAGGATCACCTTTTGCATTTAATAATTCATCAGAAAATTTATTATCGATATTAACTATTGAGATTCTGTTTTTTAAATAATTCTCTAATCAATTATGCATTTTACATCTTGTTACCGTAGTGTATATGTTTATGATTTATGTAAATCTAGAAACACTGCTATGACAAATTCACTTTTTCTCCATTTTAATCAATGATATTTTTCACATAGGACTTGAATAGCTTGTTGTGTTGATTTGTTCTTACGAAAACCATATTGATGTGCAGATAATAAATTAAATGTATTAACAAAATCCCAATGTCTAGTGAAATTATTTTTTTCATATGTTTGAGAGTATGCATAATATAGTTATTGGTCTATAATTATTCAATAGCCACATATCTTACTTTTTAAATATTGATATAATTTTTGGCTTTTTCAAGAATCTGAAAATATCTCCCTTTCAATACTTAAATTAATGAAATATGTATTGCAATGGAACAGCAATAGACTTAATTATTTTTGTTTGAACCACTAAAGAGATTTTGTCTTTAGCATTTTTAAAAGTTTTTTAAACATCTGTCATTTACCTAGTAGCTATTGGTTTCACAAACACATTTGTCAAATTATCTTTTGGATTATGAAATTGTTACATATTATCCAATTACAGCAACAACAGAAAACATTACTAAATACAATTGCTTTGGTTACTGAATCTATCATTGTAACATTCTCAATAATTATGTCACCAATAGACTGTTTAATTTATTATTTATTCACTAATAAATTATTAATGCAGTTTCATTTACTATCTGAAAGTAAGATACTATCACAATTTTTTATTTCTAATATAAGCTGATAATTTTTAAACGTAGTATATAAATTTATACCATTATTATTACCAGATAATTTTGCTTTAAAAGCTAATCCATTTTTGTTCTTATTTTATTTTTAGATAATTGTTTACTCGACGCTATTTTTTTCTAATTTATTGTATGTAGTATTCATTGTTACTACACGCAAACATCTATTGTATTAATTTTAGAAAACTTTAAAAAATATTCATAAGGCTAATTTATGACATGCATACAATACAAGTTACCCCAATTAACTACATTTAATTTAATGTGTAATTTATTTATATTTATGCCATTGATTTTTGCTATAAATTCTTTGTTTCCTACATGGGATATTGCAAGAAGAAATTAAAGAAAAAATAGGATAATTTTCAATAATAAATGACCATACAACTTCCATTTCAAAGTTAAAGTCAACATAATTAATTTATGTAGTGCTTTGTTCTCTTATTCTTGTTGGCAAATTAAATTGGTTATAATTTTACTCTGACAAACTAAATCATACGATCACTTACGTGTTTTTCCTACTCATTTAAATGATTATATTCAAATCTATTACTATAATAAAAGGCGCCTGTTCATTATCTAACATAACTAGCATATTTTCTAACACATTTCATAAACATTCTTAAATTACTTTCAGGTGGCTATAGAAAAGTCAAATTAAAGTTTCAATTTCAAATTTCAATTCTAGTAAAAATAATGCCATCATTGGAAGTCAATAAACTCTGACACACACTAAATAATATTCTCTCTTTAATGAAGGTTGAAAAATAAACAAAATTATCTAGAATATTAAACATGAAATCATCATTTGTAATCCAAGTTTCTACAAACAAGTAAAACTAAATTTTATACATTGTAATTTCTATGAAGTTTCATCCATATTCTTTTTCAAACTTCTTGCAATCGTATAATATATTAACAAACTAGCAAGAGAATAAATTTATTTGGATCAATTTCAATATAATCAACCGTATTATCATAATCAAAAGTTAACTTGTTGAAAATACTTAGAGTATTTACTATCAGAAATAAAATACATCACGTTACAACATTTTGAGATCATTTTCATTTCTGACGTGTATTATATTCGTTGATTCAGCCTTTGTGATAAAAATTCCACGTTCATTAACCCATAAGAATTTATAATTTTCCATTGTAATATTCCTCGCCTTATGAAATAAATATTTTAAATAGGTGATAAATGTTCACTTACACATATATATTGTGTTATTCATTGACATTGCCTGTTTCCTTCGTTGTTAATTTCTTTTTTTTTCATACTTGGAAGCAATTTTTTCCGAAGAGGCCTCTTGCTGAATTTTACTGTTTTAATTTCTTTGGAAATTCATTATTTTTTCCTTGTCATTAGGTCCCATTGTAATGTTTAAAGAAGTAGCCACTTTTTAACTATTACCACCGTGTTTTCTTGAATCGTTTTGAGAACTCCCATAATTACTAGTTTTTGATTTTAACTTTGTTATTCTGCTTCGTTAAGCCTGTAAGTCAAGTTTGAAATCTCCGATGTTAACAAACCGTTTTCACATTTTAATTTTTAACTTCATTTTTGTAATCTCTCAATTCTTTCAAAACTGTTTTTACTTGATTATACAATTCATGCTAAGTTACATTTTCAGCTAGTGCTAAAATCAATGCGGTAAAATGTTTAATCTTCCTTATAGGTAACACTAATGAACTTAAAGTAGATTTATTTAAGTCCGTATTACTGTTACTAATTCTTGACTGCTGACTTTCTGCATAGCGACATTTATTATGCTTCCATTTTGATTTATATACTTTTTTTTAAACGAAAACTTCGTTCTGTATTCCAGAACAGAAAGAATGGTATGCACCACAATGGTTCGCATTACATAACATAATATAATGGTTAGTGACAACAAGGGACTTATTGGTCTATCTCGGATGCCCATCCTCTAAACTAAAACTATTAGATAAACAGATTAAACAAAAAAAAATCAAAATCTTAAAGCCAGCTCTTGTCATTCATATAGTTATCAAGTTTTCGTTTAAACTCACTTAAATTTACTGCCTCCACAACATCCGAAGGAAACCCATTCCAGAGGCCAACTATCCACTTAGAAAGATAAAACTGTCTTAGCTGAAGATGACTCCTACCTTGCCAAAAGTTTATATTTGCGTCCCCTAGTCTTACTATTTTCAGTGTTAAGTATGAAAAAAGATTCATCAACACTATCAATTCCCTTTACAATCTTAAATACCCCAATAAGATCCCCTCTAACTCTTCTTTTTTCAAGAGAAAACAGTTTCAGAGATCTTAATCTCTTATTATATGACAACCCCTCCATCCTAGCACCATTCTAGTAACCCTCCTCTGAACCCTTTCAAACACTTCAATGTCCTTTCCGAGGTAAGGAGCCGACGACTGAACACAATACCCCAACTATTAACTAACCAGTGACCCATACAATGAATTATCTTGCATTTATTATAATTAAAACCCATCTGCCATTTATATGCCTAACTCACTAAATGATCTAAATGCTTTTGTAAATCAGCAGCATCCTCTTCACAGCTAGCAACACCCCAGAGATTAATATCTTCATCAAATGTAAGTAATTTATTGACCATTCCTTCATTTAGGTCAGTGATGTAAATAAAAAAGAACAAAGGTCCTAAAACTGAGCCCTGAGATACCCCACTTGTGACATTAATCCAGTTTGACTGAACTCCATTTATAACAACCCTATGATTTCTTCCATGCAGCTACTCTTTTATCCAATTAGTTACCTTATCCTCCACACCTATAGAGATAATTTTTACAAGCCTTTTATGTGGCACCTTGTAAAATGCTTTCTGAAAATCCAGATACAGCAAATCTACACCCTTACCCTCATCTACATAAGGAGTAATATTTTCAAAGAATGTCAAAAGATTTATAAGGCAAGATTTTCTATTAGTGAAACCATGCTGACCATCCAATAAAATTCTAAACTTTGTTAAATGACTTTGCAAAGCATTTTTTATCAGACTTTCCAAATTTTTCCCACAACTGATGCAAGACTAATGGTCTATAGTTACTGGGACAATTTTTATTACTTCTCTTGAAAAGAGGAGTGACTATTCAAAGACTTACAAAAAATATTAGCAAGTGGCTCAAATATCCAATCCTTAACCTCCTTCAAAACAATTGGGGTGATATTATGTGGCCCAGGAGCCTTATCGTTCTTTTAACTACCCACTTTACCTAACGTTTACTTTCGATATCTTCATTACATGTCACACATTTTTCGTTTACTCCTTTCACTACCTAAATTCTATTTAAGCACCTAATTTGTATTTTGTCACTTCATTCGTAGCTTCTGCACAGCCTGCACCTGATGAAGGCTCTAGCTAATATCTGTACATCCAGCACCTGATGAAGGCTCTAACTAGCTTCTGTTCAGCCAGCACCTGATGAAGGCTCTAGCTAGCTTCTGTACAACCAGCACCTGATGAAGGCTCTAGCTAGCTTCTGTTCAGCCAGCACCTGATGAAGGCTCTAGATAGCTTCTGTACAGCCAGCACCTGATGAAGGCTCTAGCTAGCTTCTGTACAGCCAGCTCCTGATGAACGCTCTAGCTAGCTTCTGTACAGCCAGCTCCTGATGAAGGCCCTAGCTAGCTTCTGTACAGCCAGCTCCTGATGAAGGCTCTAGCTAGCTTCTGTTCAGCCAGCACCTGATGAAG